>NW_012133814.1:363651-494369 GCF_000403515.1 Pseudozyma hubeiensis SY62 | reverse complement strand
GCAGCGGCAGCGGCGGCGGCGACGGGGGGTATGGGGGCGGGTGGTGCTGCGACTGCGTCTGGTGGTGCAGGTGGTCCGCCGGGTGGTGGAGGAGCAGGGATGTATGGTAGCGGTGGTAATGCGGGTGCTCAGGCGAGCTTCTTCCATGCCACAGCTGGCGGTTACAGGTTGGGCAACTTTTGATCGCGACTGTATCACAGCCAGCGTTTCGATCTCTCAAAGCTCTTCTCTCGGTCTTTTTCTTTGGGTTATCTCGCAGTCCGATACACAGGTGTCTACTTGTTTTGAATGTCATTTTGTTTCTTTCTCCATTCTCACTCCTGCTGCGTCTCATCGGCCCACAACACCTGCTCGGGGCATCTGAAGCTCAAGCAATACATCTGCTTGTTAGGCGCAACATCTCTAACGTAGTGGATGGACAGTTCGGGTGTATGTTCTCCAGCATCTCTTTCCACCCACTCCTGTTCCACGGCGTGCATGAACTCCTGCGGCGATGTGAGGGAAGCGTACCTGTGGTAGTTCGGGTGGGAGGTGAGGTAGTTCCCTACGTCCTGGGTGGAAGAGGATTTGCGGAGGCCAGCGAAGGTCTGCGGAGGTGGTTGGATGGGTTTCGCTTTAAGCCGGTGCGGGGAGTGGGGAGGGAGGGAGAGAGCGGCGTTGGCGCGCGTGAGGATGTCCAGTGCCGGCGTGAAGGGGTCTTTGGAGAAACAGTGGACGTGGATCATGGGCAGAGGGTGGAGGTGCGCAGAGGAGGAGGCGAGCGAGAGGTGCGAGACGAGCGCGTCTTTGCCGACGATGCTGGAGAGATGCGTGTAGGCTCCGATGAAGGCGTCGAGGAATTCGAGCGCGGAGGCGGGGAGGTTCATGATGAAGTGCGAGACGAGTTGCGGCGAAGGATGACGCTCGATGGGGGGCGCGGGTGTGTCGGTGATGGAGAGGGTTGAGATCGCGGCGGTGGCGGTGGTTGTGGTGTCGGTGGGTGCTGCTTGACGGGCGGCGTGAAGTGCACGGTTCTTCTTTGCCTGTTCTTTCACCTGCTTCCTAGCGCTCTCCCTCAACCTCTCGTCTTCGGCCTCCTCGTTTTCACCATCGAAACCCCGCGGCCTGCCCGCAAATCCTCTGTTCCAAGTTTCGACCATACTCCACTTGACAAACTCCCTCCCATCCATACACCTGGCCACCAAACCTCCATCCTGCTCCCTTCTCCCCTTGTCTCCCAACTCGACCTTGTTCAACCTCGCATTCTTCGCCAGACTCTCGTAGCTGCTCGGATTGAGGTCATTCGCCAACACCCACGCCCCCCTCTTCGCCGCTGGCACGGCAAACGGACCCACACCTGCCATCACATCCGCCAAGACCTGGTTCGGTCTGCACTTCCTGATCAGCCTCATGTGTTCGGCATGCAACCTCGAGTTCCAATACACCGTCCTGAAGTCGAATTCGAACGTGCAGTCGCTCTCGCTGACTCGAGCGATGTACTCGGGCTCTCCGGCGAGAAGCTCCATCTGGAAGAAACGGAATTCGGTGTCGATGGAATCGAGTTTGTTGACGACGGTTCGAAGTGCGGGCGCGTGTTTGGAGAGGATGATGGAGCCGACGAGGTAGCGGAAGGGAAGGTATGTCGGAAGTAGGTTCAGGTGGGCGATGTGTCCGACTATGGTGAAGCCCGTGGGCACGCCGTCGGCGGAAACGATGGTGGAGGGCAGGAGAGCTTCGAGTATCTGATCGGATGAGAGGTTGTCGTAGCCGAGGGAAAGTTCGAAGCTGGGAATGTGCTCGAGGTTATGCTGCGAGATGGTGGAGACGATGACGTCGGGTGTGGGTGACGAAGAGGGGACGTTGAGGAGAAGGAATCGTTGCGAGGGATCGCCGTTTGGATGTGGTTGGACGTAGCGTACACCAGCTGCGTTGAAGAGGTACGGCATGACCTTTTCGTCCTTTGTTAAGAGCGGCAGCTGTCGCCCTGACAGTCCGATGGCTTGCAAGCTGTGTTGCGAAATAAATGAGGGTTTGAGCTGTTCGAGAAGCTCTTGTGCTCCTTGCATGGTTTCGAGCTGCGGTTCGTTGCCGGTGAGCCGCGAAACGGATGCAGGGGCAGAAACGACGAGCTTGTTCTGACGCATGGCGGTGCGGGTAGTTATTGTCCTCGCGGATGGATCCTGTGCTGCAAGAGAGGAGGTCGACATCGTGAGCGGACCAAGAAGAGGGATGCGGCTGCTACCGGTATCGGTGCCAGGACGCTGGAGAGCGCTGCGGAGGCTCGGGACTGGAGCGCGAGTGAGGCTTTCGAGAATCGCAGGTGAAGCAGCACGACGAATGAATTGGGTCTTGAAGACCTTTGCGAGCATGTGCTGAGCTTTCGAGAATCGCTGCAGGAGCTGGAAAGCTGGGTTTGAGGTTGATAGGAAGAGGTGTGGGACCAGTTCCGAACAGCGAGACCTCTTTTTTTGATTCTTCGCTGCACCAAAACTCAAAAAAGATGACACTCAAATCCGAGTTCCGATGGATGAAGCCAATGCACGCAACACACTTTCAAGCACATGCCGCATCCCCACGAGATAGTGCGGTCGTCCTTGGCATATTATTGCTGCATAGAATACAGGATTCGAAAGCTGCTGATCATTCTTCGAGATCCAAATCGAGTTCAGGAGTCCAGAGCACCAGCCTGTTGGAAAACATGTATCTGCTGAAGACGAGGTAGAGGTACCTAAACCACTCGAGCTGGGTCTGATGCTTGAACATGGCCTGAACCGCCTTGACGTACTGAGCCGAGCTTGCAAGGACCATAATCTCCGACGCTGGCTCGTACGCTGCTGTCTTGTTACCGCTCGACGGAGGAGCGTAACCGGAGTAAGAGATCGTCTCCCAAACAGCCGAGGGCACAGAGGTGTATTTTTCCCATACCTCCAAAGTAGGAAGTACGTACAGAGCAAGGTTGCGGGCGACAGCAGTATCACGCGTGCCGTTGTACGCCGCAATGTGATTGAGGTGCTCGGATACGCCTCGCTTGTCAAAGGTGATGAGCGCATCGATGGGCTGGGAGAGGGAGTCGATGTGTTTTGCTACCACCGACGAGATGTGTTCGTTTGGCCAGATGCCTTCCATCGAGTCCTGCAGTTTTGCATCGTCGAGGTACTTGACCCGTGAAGCTGAAACGCCGAGCTGATCGTAGCTGGCGAACAGCTCTTCGGTGCGTTTCATACCCAATCCTGCAGCATTACCGGTGGAGAGACACAAGGCGAAAATCGAGGTGCCTGCTGCAGCCAGCGCCTGAACGGCGGGCGCAAAGAACATGGCCTCGTCATCCGGATGCGCAGTAACAAGGAGAGCAGACGAGGGAAGCGTTCGTATTGATCCGAGTGCCGCCATTTCCTTGTCGTCGTGCTGAATTCGCAAGCCTGCGATCATGAATTGCACGAGGAACGATCCGATCAAGACGACGAGGAAGAATTGGGGGCGCGGGATGGCCATGCGCGCCATTTGCAGTGGATGCATATCCGCCATCTTGGTCGATGCTGGTGTCTCGGACACTATGAATGGTGAGGGATGAAGCGATGATCGATGTCGCGTGTGGACGAGTTGAAGCTTGCATGAGAAGAAACGGTTGACTCTGGCGTCAAAAAGCAATCGAGGAACGTGCGCACCTGAAGTGTGATTTTGTGCGGAGATGTCGACTAAATGCGATGTAACATTCGAGGCCGAAAAGAAACGACATCGAGCCTCGTAGTATCTTGCATGAACTTCGATCCTGGCGTCGTGGCAAAGCCCCATCATTCTCCGCTAGACGTCAATCGCAACATTTCATGTGATACCTTACCATGATCTGCATGCGCCTCGGGCAATTTGTTACATTATTAGGTCGAGCTTGCTCAGAGACGAGGCGATGCTGGCATTCGGTTACGGCTTCGGCTCGCAAAACAGGGTCCTTGTTTGTTCGCTTTAGCGAGCTTGTCTAGCCTTTTGGTGGCGAATAGATGCATCGACATGGCACCCGATGCATCTTGCTGCATGCTCGTCTGCAGTCGCAACGAAAATTCTGTTGCTGTGCGTCGTCATCATCTACTGCTGCACCATGTCCGACTCGATGTGTGCTTCTTGCCATCATTCCGAGTCTCGAGGTGGGTCGAGACGTACGAGCCGAGTGAATACACTTGCCAAGCCGTTCCATTCGGCTGGTGGATACGAGCTGGATCATGTCTGCGAAAGCTGGTGCAGATTCATAGGCAAGTCAGAAGACTGCTCACTGTATCTGCAGCTGTGCATGCTCATGTCCTTGACGCTGCAATCGCTGCCCGCTCGACGCTCACACGGGTCATGCTGAATTTCAATCTCGCTTTTACCCGTCGAATCCCGCCCGGCGTCGCCAACCACGCAACCACGCAACCCAAGCCTCAACCAGAAAACCGGGGTCCAAATTCAGTCTCAGCGATGGTGCAACACTCAAACCATGTCTCACCTCTCTCTTTCCAACACAAACATACTCTGGCTAACTTAGCGCCAAAAGAAGCATGCCCTCATAAGCGAGGTCAGGAGCCTCGCAAGTCACACCGTACTTCCAGCAGTGCGTGACAAAAAACGCAGGTTGGGGATTTGCGAATCATTCTCTGTGCGTGCAGAGAGTGTCGTTTGTGCGGTAAATTAATGTACGCAACGCATGAATGCCCAGCCTGAGTTGAGTCCTGTCAACCCAGCAGCTCGCAGTATTCACTATATGCAGGCTGTGCAGTAGTCGCACCACACACGACGTTGTGCTTTGCCGTTTGTTCGTTAACATCACTACGCCGACGTCGCTGCCAATGTGCTCTGGGTCGTTACCAGCCTCCTTCCCCGTCCTTGACCGTGCAGCTTATTTTTCCGGTTGTCCTCTCCTTCTCTGTTCCCGTCCTCGTCTTTGGTGCCTTGTCTCACTGCTTCTCAAGCATTGCGATGTCGTACCCGCTGTGCGTCCCCACATGAAATCGTGCTTCTGCGATGCTTTCGTTCCCATTATATGCCAAGGAACAACCCAAGCCCCATTCTTGTGTAACAGACAATAAAAGCAATCTCTTCTCTCCTTCGCAAAGTCCCCTTTCCCCCACTGCTTCATTGCCTGTCACGCAGCGTCATATCGTCCCTCGTTCATCACGCGGACGTTGACGAACTTTTTAGCTCGACCCACACGCTTCGAACAGTCCCCTATCGCTTCGTAGCATCACTCGGCGGTCGGATGGCCTTGAGTTCTCCTCGCCTTTACCTGTGGGCCTCAAATCGCTCCCACATAACGCTCTGACCGCCAAAAAGTTGGCTCGTAAGCACACTTCCGTGAGAACAAAAGCGGAAGGCTCTCCGGCCTCGTTTGCTAGTTGCGCCACCCGTCTGGCCATCTCGACTTCATTGTGTCTACTTCCCCTTGCCACAAAGCGCCACAATAGCTATGCTCGAGTCCCACGACGCACGCCCCTCCTCAAGCGCCTCCTCTCGCGCTTCCGTCGCGCTCACGCCTTCCGAGATCCTTACCGCAAACAGGGTCTCGCGCAACATCGCTCAAGCCTCGCCTAGGCTGCACTACCGATCCCACTCGCTGTCGCAGCACGCTTCGCCTGATATGGTACCTTCGCCCGTGCCTCCCCCGTGCACGGCGCTTCCGCCTACACCAGGTCTGAGCGCCGCTTCGTCGCCTAACCCGAGCACACGCAGGCTCTCGCACCGCGATAATAGGACGAGCAGCACTTTGGCCGCACCGAGCATCCTCAGCAGGAGCAATCGCAAATCCTACAAGCCTTCGAGTGTCGCTTTGACGCAGGAAGAGCACGATGAGTTGGTCCAAAAGATCCTGGCTGACCTGAAACCAAGACACTTCTCGACCTCCATCCGCCCCCTTTCCCGTAGAGAGAGACCGGTCAGCGTTGCTTCTTCGAATCACACCGCGGTGAGCTACAAGATGGCCAGCAAGGCTGTTGAGATGCAGCACAGCGACTCTTCCCAAAGCGATTCGGCAAAGAGCGGCGAAGACGCGATGGTCAAGATGTCTTCCTCCGGTTCCAAGGCTTCGACTCCGCAGCTGAGTCAGAGTCGTACACCGACACCGACGACTCCGGGAAGTCCGATGCTTCGACAAGACAGCAAAGAGAAGGAGGGGCTCAAGAAACACTCGGATGGTGTGGCCATGTCGCCCTCTGCTGCTCTGGAGAGTCTTCGTGTGTTGGAGCAGAGCTTCGACAGATCAGCATGCAATTCGCCTCTGATGGGAAGCCCTGACGCCGAGGACTTTACTAGTACCGTCGTCGGCTCCTCACCTACCAAGGCTGCCCACGACGAAGATCAAAAGTCGACTTCGCCGCCGCCACCTCCTAGGGTGAAGCGGAGCAGCTCGTACCGTAAGTCTGTGCCGACGATGGACGAGCTGGCGACCAATACCGGCCTGGGTATAGACACCTGCACCAAATCTTCCCCCTCGCAACCAGCTTCTCCTACCACCAAACAGGAATCGTCGAGTTGGATCCGCTCGCTCACCACGCTCGAAGCCGTCCGCGTACTCGCCTTCCAACAAGACGTCGCTGAAGCATGTGAGAGTCCCACCTTCTCCTCCTCCCCCTCCACCACCAACGTCGAAACGGCCACTTCAGCGGACGAAGTCAACGCACTGAGACTTGCGCTAAAGTTTACACTGGCACGAGCGGATACGCTGGCAGACGCGCTCAAGCGCACCGCCGAGGAGAAGATCAAGGTCGAGACCGAGTTGGGTATCTTGCGCAAGAACGTGCTGTCCATGTTGGGAAGTCAGAACATGTTTGGTTCCATTCAGCACGGCGGCAAGGGAGGGCAAGGCGGGGGTGGAGGTGAAGTGGTTGTTGAGGAGGACGAGGACGAATTCGAGGATGCTCGATCGACGAGGCAGATGGAGATGGATAGTGACCGGGCTGCAGCTGCACATATTGTGGCACGGCCAGCGACGGTCGTTCGTCCTTCGCGGGCTAAGCGTGCGATCAAGGACGGTTCAGCAGCAGCCGCTGCTGCCAAGCCCTCCACCTCTGCCGCTGCCACCGCGACTGTCAAACAGCCCAGTGGCGGAGTGAGCATCGCCAGCCTGCGGAAGAACACCTCTACCGCCGTCTCATCCAGCGTCACCCAGCGCTACGATCCATCTCGCAAAGCCTCCCACCCGTCCAACGACGTCTCCACCATCTCCTCCTGCTCCACCTCCTCGCTCGACGACGATTTCGAGATGTATCCCTTCACCTCCCCGCCACCTCGTCGTGCTGCAACCGAAGTCTCCATGACCGACTTCCTCAACGCCTCCCGCATGTCCAAATCCGAGATCCTCGATCACGACTCTCGACGACATCTCGAACAAGACGATCTGGACCACCACTCTATCTCCTCGCATTGGCCCCTCAACCGAACTGTCGCTGGAATGTCACCCAGCGACTACTCGAAACGCGCCGGTGGTGGGGGAAAGTTCTTCGGTGGAATCACAAAGTTGAACAAGAGAGCTGCGAGGAGGTCCTCGAGTATTCTGAATATCTCCAATCCCGTGGCGGCGACGGGGCTGAAGAGATCCGCCTCATCGAGCGGTGGCAGCAACGGTTTCGCAATGCAGTACAGGGAGGAGAGTATCATTCCACAGGTCAACGAGAGCAGGTCCAGGGGGACGCGGGGAACGCTTTCGCTCAGTGAGGCGTTGAGGGACAGTCTCGAGAAGAATAGCTTGAGAGAGGCTGGTATTCGCGCTTGAAGTTTCTCGGAGTCGAGAACAACGCACCTTCGTTTTTGTAGCTTTCTGAACAACACAGTCTCTTTCTCACAAACCAGCTGCATGTATGCGTTGAGACTTGGCATTGTGTTTGCATTGCAGTTTCGTGGACACGATCAGAACGCCACCGAGCTACGCCTTCTGCTGTTGAGAGTAATACTCCTCCGCCTGGGCAATACACCTGATGTTGGCACCCAGCTTGTTGATCGTCTCCACATACTCGTCCTCCTCCACGCTATCATAGACGATCCCACCCCCTGCCTGCAGGTACGCATACCCATCCTTGAACGTCATCGTCCGGATGGCGATGCACACGTCCATCTCCCTGTCGGCAAAATCGATCCTCCCGACCGCTCCGGCGTACACGCCGCGCTTCTCGCCTTCGAGCTCGCTGACGAGCTCGATGGCGCGGATCTTGGGTGCGCCCGAAACGGTGCCGGCTGGGAAGATGGAGCGCAAGGCGTCGAAGCGCGACTTGCCGTCGCGGAGATGGCCGGTGATGCGCGAGGTGAGGTGCATGACGTGCGAGAACTTTTCGACGTTCATGAAGGTTTCGACGTGGGTGGTGGCGGGATCGCAGACGCGGTTGATGTCGTTGCGCGCGAGGTCGACGAGCATGACGTGTTCGGCTTGGTCTTTGACCGACGAGGCGAGCTGCGAGGCCAGCTCGGCGTCCTCGGCATCGTTGGCGCCTCGTTTCACGGTTCCTGCGATGGCGTGCACTGCCACTTTGCCGGCTTCGATCTTGCAGAGAGTTTCGGGGGATGCTCCGACGAGCTGACAGTCGCCGCAGTCGACGTAGAACATGTAGGGGGAAGGGTTGACTTGGCGCAGGTGTCGGTAGCAGTTGAAGGCGTGGAGTGTGGTGCGGCGGGTGAGACGTTGTGAGGGGACCGCTTGAATGATGTCTCCCTTGACAATGTTCTTGCGAAGGGAGGTGACAAAGCCTTCGTAGCCTGCCTTGCCAACGTTGGAGACGGCTTCTTGACCGGCAAGGATGGGAGGCTGCTGAGGCATGGGTGTTGTGGCTGAAGCGAGGGTGCTGATCAACTTGTTGACCTTGTCGTTTGCTTTGGTGTACAGCGATTCGATGTCGGCAGGTGTGGCATTCTTGGCGAGGTCTGGAGTGAGATGGACATGGCTGACGCAGCGCACGGTGCTGAAGACGTGGTCGAACACGATCAACGAGTCGGCGATCATGAAAACGCTTTCTGGGATGCCAAGCACATCTTTGAGTTCGCGCTTGGTTCGAGGTTCAAAGTACTGGACGCAGTCGTAGCTGATGTAGCCGATGGCTCCACCGGTGAATGTGGGCAAGCCTTGGACGGGGATGTATTTGTATGGGCTGAGTTCTCTTTCGATGGCGAGCAGCGGATCACCTTGTGCGTCGAGCCCGGGACCGGTTCGAATGATCTTGAGAGGATCTGAGCCGATGAACGAGTAGCGGCCGATCTTCTCACCGCCAGTTACGGACTCGAAGAGGAAAGAGCGACGGGAAGTGTCGGCGCCATTGGAGAGCTTGAGGTAGGCAGTGACTGGTGTGAGGAGGTCGGAGGGCAATGATGTGTAGACAGGGATGATGTTGCCGGCAGGATTGGCGGAGAGGAGCGCCGATTGGACTTCCTCGAGCGAAGGCTTGAGTGCGTGCTGAGATTTGGCGAACATTATCGACATACAGAACGACGAAGAGGTAATTGGTGTGAGTGAGCGGGGTTGCGGGTTTGAGGGTGATCTGTTGGAGCTGCGAGACTTACCAAAGCCATGTTGGAGAATGCTGGAGTCAACAGTGACTCTATATACCTGATCCAGAGGCGCCTTTGGCAAAGAGGTGGTGGCGCGTGTGCTTAGGCAGATGGGTTCCCTGTATTCGATACAGCTGACGTCCTAGCGAGATGAAGTTGGGACCAAGTTCTGTGCCCGTGTCACGCGATAAGGCTGGCGTGGGATGATGACCTAAACGTATGGTGGGAATTGACGCTGCGACTGGCGGTGGGCCTTCGATTTGTGATGGTATTGCTTTCGATCGTGTTGATTGCGCTGAGACCGCTATCTCGGTGATCGCTTGTGGGGTGTGCGATGTGATAGGCGTGAGATGGGTTGCAAATGCTTGAGAAGCAACATGACAATGCCATAACTTAGTGCGAATGCGAGTCACTTTTGAGTTTTCTTCCGTTTGTGTAACCGACGGACTGTGCGCTGCTGCAACGCGAATTTAGTTCCCATATTGCCTTTTTGTGTCACAATTTTGCGTTGCTCCCTTTTTAGGCTCAAAAAGCAAAATATTATAGAAATATCAGGCTGCTCAGATCTTCCAGATCGCCGATGCTAGACCCGAATTCAAATCTTGAGTCAAATCGGTCGATTTCGAGAATCGTGTGCAACCAACGACACTCATCACGATCTTCGATCCCATCGTCCGCTACACCATCGTCCATACACATCATTCCACCCTCACCTTCTCTCGAGCACCGTCTCTGCTGTGTCTCAAGGCTTGCGTTCAGGCAGCGATCATGGCGCCTGCGCTCAACCTTCCGGCTCCGGCCCACGGTTCTGACAACACGCTCGCCTCCTCATCCGCCACATCCAGCTCCAAGTTTGCTTCAACAGGTGGCATCATCTATCCGCCGCCCGAGCTGCGCAGAACTATCGACAAGGCGGCAGAGCTGATTGCAAAGAAGGATCCGTCCTTCGAGAACAACATCAAAGCAGCGGAACAGAACAACCCAAAGTTTGCCTTTCTCAAAGAAGACGATGCTTACCACGCTTACTACGCTTCTCGTCGTGATGCTGTGCGACGAGGCGAGACTTTGACTCCGGTAGCATCCGAGTCTGCATCTAATGCTGTCATCACCGATAGCTCGATCCAGGGAGGAAGCACCGACGCGGCAGCTGGCCCCTCCACACAGGTTCCACCAGAGCCACACCCATTCGAGTTCTCTGCCGACCTTCCCAACATCACGGCCGTCGACCTCGACATTCTCAAGCTCACAGCACTCTTCACCGCTCGCAAAGGTCGATCTTTTGCAACATCAGTCCTCTCACGCGAGTCCAAATCCTACCAATTCGAGTTCCTGCGTCCATCACACTCGCTCTTCACTTACTTCAATCATCTTGTTGAGCAGTATCAAAAGGTCATTTCGCCTCCCCTATCAGTTCTCGACAGCGTCAAGCTTGGTGCATATGGTACCACAGACCAAGCTGGTATTGCTCAACAGCGTGCGAGGTCGTCACTCGGGGCGGGCAAGGGTGGGGCAAGGCCTTACCTTCTCGAACAGTCAAAGGCTAGGGCTGAGTGGGAAAGGTACACAAGGGAGAAGCGCAAAAAGCAGGATGAGGATCAAGACAAGCAGCGTCAAGCTTTCAACGAAATCGACTGGCAGGACTTTGTTGTCGTCGGCACTGTGGAGCTTACCGAGGCTGACCAGCACATCGATCTGCCGCCACCGCGCTCGCTGCGCGAGATGGAGACAATGACGTTAGCTCAGAAGAAGATGGCGAGCATGATCATGGAGTCTGACGCGGCTGCAGACGATGTCGAAGACGTCGAGGAGCTGTCCATGCCGGGCAGACCTGCAACTTCCATCTCTGCACAAGCATCTACATCGACGCCAACAACTCCCATCGTTGAAGAGGTTCAGCAAATGGGGAGCAGAGGTGGCACCATCAAGGTTCGCAAGGATTACGTTCCTCGTGGTCTCGCGTCTCGTGCAAAGCCTTCCGGTACCTCAGTTGCCATGACCAAATGTCCCGTTTGCGGTGATCAGGTCGCCATCGATGAGATGGCCGAGCATGTCCGATTCGAGCTGCTCAATCCCGCCTATCGCGAACAGCGCCAGCAACTCGAAGCCAAGAAAGCCCAACAAGCCGCGCTTCAAGCTGGTGCAGACCCTACCTACTACCTCAAGCAGCTCGCTTCGAGTCGTGCCGACGAGGACGAGGAGACAAGGCTCAAGAGAGAGGCCGAAGAGAGGAGGCTCGCAAAGGAGAAGGAGAAGATCATCTGGGACGGTCACGCAAAGTCGAAGCAGGCGGCCATGGACCTCATCGCCAAAAATGCGGCCTTGGAACAAGAGATGACCAGGTTATCGGGCAAGCCTATTGTGACGCTGCCAGAATTTGGGCCGCAATTCCCTGGTATGGACGACTCAATACCGGAAGACGACCAGGACGATGAAGCTGCCGACAAACCAATACAGCTACCAAAGGGAAGCTTGCTGCCTGCAAAGCCCGTCGCCGCGTCGTCATTTTCGTCGCCACAGCCACAGCCACAACCTTTCGGTGCAGGCCTCAAGCGTCCCGCCTCGACCGAGCTGTCTCCGCCACCAGCGCCTCCAGCACCTCTTCCCTCGTCCTCTTCGACATTAGCCAAGAAGACGGACGGATCGTTGCATCCAGAAAAGACTTGGACCGAAGCACACGCTCGACCCACCGTCACACTAACCCTTGCCCTACCAGGTCAAGACGAGTCCTCCGCCAGAGAAGAGCCCTACGAAGCAGCGATCAAGTCGACAGTGGCCACTTTGAGAGACTACGTTCACCAGGACCTGCTCAACAGCGCCATCGCAGCCAGCAAGATCAAGATCAAGGTCAATGGAAAGCCCGCAACTTTGAAGCAGACATTGGCCTACTGGAACTTGACCGACGGCGATCGTGTGACGATTGATATCACAAAGTAATCGCAGGTGTCACTATCATCAATCTAGCCCTTTATGTAGCTGCATGCTTTTGGCTCAAAACCGGTGCATGATGCCTGCATGTGTGATGTGAGTGCCACGCGGTTATGCGTCGCAGTAATCCCTTTGTCACATGTCATCAGGCTCATCAGCGCCAAACTTCGGTGAATGGATCACTACCTTCCTCTCAGAGGGAGGCTCGAGCCCCCTGTGATGGCATCGATGTGATCCTGGCCGGGATTCGTACTTCGACCTCTGTTGCTTCCACCATCGTCAAACATTCCTCTTTCCTTGGCCCATGCGTTTACGACTAAAGATATGGTGGGCAAGTACCTCGTTTTTATGGTTCGCAGAGGGAACTGCACTGCGAGGCGTGACACTCCAAGCAGCTGAGACCAACCTTGACAAAGTGGACGCCTATTGTCAAACCTTGCCAGATCGTGGTAGGTCTCAGGACAAAGAGATGAGCTCGGAAGCTGCCTTGGAAATTTGATAAGCAGCAGGTCGCCGAGAATCGTCATTGCAGGACACGAAAGCGAGCCATAATGTTGTTCACACGCAATGTCATCGCCACCACTCTTTCAATGCTGGCAAGCGATCTGGTACCCTTTGTCTGCGGCCACGCATGAATTTCGTGCAGCCGTGTTTCCCGTGATCATCTCGTGATAAGTATGTGACAAGCAAGAGCATGCGAAAAGAAGCCCATTTGTCTCAACGCCTCTGACACGGACCTCTTTGAGTGCATTCATTTGCTCTTAAAAAGACAGCCCGTTTTTCTTGTGACAAAGTGAATGTGGCACTGACCGAGTGAAGCTGGCAAACAATCTGAATGCAAGCTTAAAGCCTCTTAGCATCACGTCCCATCTATCTTCCCGACCTTCCTCCATTATACGAACTCAGCCTTTGACAGAAGTCAGCCTTCGACAGTCACTCTACCCCTCCCTTCGCGCCTCAACAATATGCCAGACTCTGACTCTCTGGGTTCCGCACAGCGATCGTCTATCGTGACTGACGCCTCCGGAAAGCCGGCAACTCAAAATCCAGAACGCTCCATTGACAACGCGGTCGAGAGAGCTCTCGCCTACGATTGCTTCACACTCAGCAAGATCTTCAACATGTCGTTAGGTAGCGTCCTGCTCATCGAGGTCACTCCAAATTCCAGCTGTGGGCGGGAGCACTGTATCTTCCGTTCTGCCTTCCTTCAACACTAGCCAGGAGAGCACCGAGAGAGGCGGCCAGAACGTTGTTACGCTGGAAGCGGCATGCGAGCGTGTCCGATCGACATCTCTTTTGGTTTATGGCTGTTCAATGGATCGGAATTTTGAACAGCCCTTAAGGGGCAAGCAACTGGATGACGGCAGATAAGTGACGGCCTGACAGCTTGTCAATAGCGAATGATCACCAAAGATCCGGCGCACGAATCGCTCTTAGTCTCAACATCACCTCTCAAGCATAGAAGCGGGCGAGGTTTCTCACAAGTATGTGCTGAGCGTCCTCAAGTAAGAGGACGAGTTCGTTCACATTGAGACAACCTCTAGACTCGCTGCCTATCAAGCAAGACTGTATAAGATTCTGCAGTGCCCGACTTGAGCATGCAAGGGTACACAGGGGCAGTCGCCCAAGCTGTCTCAACAGAGAAATATGATGAGGCTGCGACAGTCTCAGACCGATCGGCAATGTACGAGGTGCAGGATGGGCTCAGTGCCTCAACTGTCAGAAAGGAGATCAATGTCACGAAGCTCGTCAAATTCAATAGCCTGTGCCCTTTCTTCCTATCTTCCTACACAAGATGATATATAGATGGCTTCTTTCGAGACCAGTATCGTTCTCATTTCAAGCAACCTCACTTTCTACCATCCTTCACCATGTCAGAGCCTAGTACTTCCAACCGCTCCGAAGCGCCACGTCCTAATTCCACTTCGCCTCTACCCCGTTCAATCGTCCCGTCGCAACTCGACCCATCAACGCAATTCGCACAAGAGCTTCACGAACACGTAGCTCGGATAAAAAAGGCCTATTCCAATGATCTCGCCGTTCGCGCAGCCCTCTCTGCTCCAGTTGTCGTATACCAAACCCAATCGTTCTCTCGACAAGCCTCTCGCTTCCTTACGCATCCGATCGAAACGCGACTTGGAACGTGCACCGTTGGAACTGCGATGATTCACACCGGTGTCATCTGGACGGTGTGCTGTCGAACGAACTGGGTGGCAAAGATGGGAAATGAGTGGGTGAATTTGTCGAATGGACCGGTGAGAGCACTGGTGTTCGTCGGGATAA
Organism: Pseudozyma hubeiensis SY62; assembly: GCF_000403515.1. Taxonomy (NCBI): domain Eukaryota; kingdom Fungi; phylum Basidiomycota; class Ustilaginomycetes; order Ustilaginales; family Ustilaginaceae; genus Pseudozyma; species Pseudozyma hubeiensis. The sequence goes on along the minus strand of NW_012133814.1, from coordinate 479,687 downwards.
CAGCGCACTATCTGGATCCGCCGGTGCAGAAGCGTGATGTAAGGTGGTATTTGCACAAGGCAAATCGGTTTTTCAAGGCGCTTGGCTAAGAAGCTGCCAGTATTCCGGTAGCAGCTGTCTAAAGCATTTTCACAATCTTTACAAACGGAAGTACAATTGTCTGCGTACGTGCGGTTGATGCTGTCTGATGAGTACAAGAAAGCATGAGCCCTTTGTCCAGCGGCGAGTGTTGATTTGTCGATGCACAGCTTGACAGCTGGCCAAACTCAATCCCCCCGCATGGCGTCGCGGAAAATTCGCCGGTTGAAACAAAGGAACGCGCAGCAGCAAACTAGCGCACCTGTCCGACTCCTGATCAGTCATAGGATCTGAGATCCCTTTGAACACGTCTAGTCTTCCAGTGAGAAGTCGACACAGAGCTAGAAAGAGGCATATTGGCGTGCATGTGCAGCTGTACCAGCCGACTGCAGGGATCTGAGCGTGATTCGCGCAGCACCTTCTTTGTGATCTGTTAAGAGCTGTCATATAGCTGATCAATTTCCCAGAGCGAGCCAGTGGATTGGAACAGATGCCCTTTGTGGTATGCCAGCTTCTCGACATTTTAGAGGAGCAGCTCTGCAATGCGTCAGACATGAATCGAGTCTGAATCGAGTGTGTTCGAGGTTCACGACGTGTATATATGGAGGCAAGTACGGGCTCAACTCCAAGACAAAACATCGTCAACTCCCGCAAAGGAATATCAAGCAATCAGCCAGGACCAGCTTCCATGAGCGATCAAAGCGTCGAACTAGCCCTCACAGTCCTGTCTCTTCCGACAGCGTCCACTGCACACCCATCCTCGCATCCTTCCCCTCCTCCGCCTCCCGCCTCTCATCAAGACGACTCGTCGCCATCTTCACTCGGCTCGTGGGTCGATCTTCCCTCCATCACAGACTCTGAACACGACAGACGATCGACCCACCAGGACACAGCACCACGTCGTCGTCGGAAAATGAACCGCGGCATCCGTTCCGGTCTCTCAAACCTGCCCACCCCACCCTCGCCATTCGGGACGCAGCTCCAACCCTCCCACCCAGCCACCCCACGCTCAACACCCTACCACCACATCCACCGGTACAACACGCGCTTCACGCCTCGCCCAACGCCTCGTGCGCTCGAAATCGAGAACGACCAACTCCCAAGACCCGATCTGGACGAAGTGTACGATACGTTTCTCTCTGCCGTCGAGTCGTTCAAGCGTCTGGCTGTGGATTGGGGTCGGGTGGCCGCGAACGTGATCACGCATGGTGGGAAGAAGGATTTGACGGGACAGATGATGAAGATCGGGTTGGGTGTGGTGTGCGTGGTGAGACCGGGCTGGGTGTTGGGGGCGATGAATGCTTCGTGGAGGGTGTTGAGGGATCCTTGGAGGTCGTACCACCATGCGGTTTATAGCTTCTTTATTGCTAGTGTGCTGCTCTCGTGATTCTTGATTCTACATACTGTAGGCAGGTGTTCGGCTTGGAATCTGTTGCATCACTTAACGGATTTTATAACAATCAGTGTCATTGCATGCGTGGGGTTCACTCGTCGCTGAGCTCGCTATCCTCGTCATCCTCGCTCTCGTCTTTCTTCTTCTTTTTCTTCGCTTTCGGCTTCTTGTCCGAGTTCTTCGCCCCCTTCTTAGCGGCATGAAGCCTTTCCGCTTCCTCAATCACCCGGTCCGCCCTCTCTAACCACTCCTCCGCCACCTGCCACTCACCCCACTTGGTCCCCCTCAAACTATACAACGCCTGGATCTGCATACTCCACACCTCATGCATCTTGACCATCCCCTGCTTACCCGGAAACGCACTCCCCGCATTCCCCAACGCAGGCGTCTCCAAGATCAACGGAATCCCATTCCACCTCTCATCATTCACAATGTTCCAGAACCCACCCAAGCCGATGTATCCTCTACCGATGTTCGCGTGGCGATCTCGTTTGCAGCCGAGCGGAAATTTGGAGTCGTTCAGATGCCAGGCTCGAACGGTCTGCCATCCGATGGTCGAATCGATGTGCGCTGCGAAGGCGGAGTAAGCGTCGGGGGTTGTGATGTCGTATCCTGCTGCGAAAGCGTGACACGTGTCGAGGCATACACCGACACGAGATCTGTCTGTGACGCGGGAGATGATGGAGGCGAGGTCGGCAAGGGACGAACCGAGGATGGTGTCGTTTTTGGAACCTGCCATGTTCTCGACCAGGATGACGACCGAGGATGTGAGCGAGTGAGCGCGGTTGATGTACGAGGCTACTAGAGCGCATGCATCCGCTTTGGCGGCTCGGATCTCGGACAGCGGTCCGACGTCTGGTGGCTCTTCCCCTGCTGCTGACGCGGCAGTCATGGAGCCAGGGTGGAAGTTGAACAGTCGAACACCGAGTTGCTCGCAGCGTCGAAGGTCGTCGATGAACGCTTCAAAGGATTTCTCGCGTTTGGACTCGTCGGGATTGGCGAGGTTGACGAGGTAGCATCCGTGCGGCACGACGTAGCCATAAGCTTCAGAGTCAGAGATCGAATCAGGATTCTGCTTGATCCCTTGTTCCGTCTTCAGGCTTGAAGGAGAAGGCATGAACATGTGTTCAGCTACACGTTGCTTGAACTGCTCGATTGACGTGTCCGGGATAGGGTTCGACGCCCACTGCATCTTAGGTCGGACAAAGCAGGAAAACGCATTGCCGCCGATCCTGAGCGCATTGAGGGGTGCATTCTCGACACCGCCGGCTGAGCTGATATGTGCGCCGATGAAGAGTCCGCTTCCTCGCCTGTCGCTGCCCTGCTGCTTTCCGTTCGAGAGCAGTTGGTGGGGGGACGGCCGCGAAGGGAAGATTTCGTCCTGGTCAAGCGCTTCCTTCTTCGTCCGTCGCTTCTTGGTTGCAGGTAATTTTGCGTCCAGACTTGGATCCTCGACCTGCTCGCTCTTGACTGCTGCCTCTGCCTCTTCAGTCTTGAGACCTGTCTTTCCACCCGAGCGGCGTCGAGAAGGGCCGGGCGCGGCAACGGGTTCGTTCTCAGGCTCGGCTTTGACCCGTATTCGTTTCGCCGGCGGTGACTTCACTGCACCTTCTGCGGTCGACGCAGACGCAGCCTTCGAGGCAGCTCGCGGACCTGAACTGCCAGAGGCCATGGACTGGCGACTGCTCCTTCTCAACGTGGTTGACGTGACAGCCTCGACGACCGAGGCTATTGCCTTGGACTTGGCAGGCATTACGATCTTGCTAAGTCGAGCAGCGTTGGAAGTGACATCGGCAGTACGTAAGGTAAAGTCGTCAGATCTGTGCTTCTCGCGTCCTGTACACGAGAAGCTTCCCGGCGGTCGAGGATGACAGCCTAATCAACAAGTGTGGAGGCGGACACAAAATTGGAATGTCAAGACCTCATGGTCTAACATCTTTGTTGATTCATTTCCCAGCTCCTGGATCTGAGATTCAAGTCCGCAAGAACAACGAATCGGAAAATCGAACAATCTGACCAGCGAACTTACTTGCAGCCGACAGAGCGGCGCAGCATCAAGGCTGCTTGAGCTTTCGATGCAACCGAAGGCCATGCAGGGAGACATAACAGCATTTCAGAAGCGATACAGCTGTACGCCAAGCTCCGGACACGGAGTTTGTTCAAAAGTCGAAAATCGAGAGAGACAGGCAGCAGAGCGTGTGATTTTGCCAAGCCTCCGCCAAGACCTGGAGCCAAGAGAAACACGAGCAAGTGCAGCAAAACATGGAGAAAATTCTCGTGTTTCTGCGCAGAGGACAGGGCGCGCTTAGCTGCAAAGCTGTTTGTCAAACAGTGCGCCGAGCCGAATCGCCTCGTCTGGATGTCGAGACATGGCTGCCTGTGCCAAGATCGAGCATCTGTGTGGTGGCTCTCTTTACCGAACGTGGTCAGCTGTTTCCGTCGATGGAGTCAGTCTGAATATCATTGAGATCGCAAGAGCGTCTTTCGGAGCGAGACTTGACGAGCTGGAGGAGAGTAGGCAGGCAAACCAGCAGGCATCATCATTGGAGAACGTGCTGAAACGAAAGAGAACCTCTGGTGTGCCGGGTGCGATCTCGGACAACAATGTACCTGTCAAAATAAAGCAAGCCGGGTGCCAAGCCTTTGGGTCGCATCGGCTTACAGCAACCTGTCAGGACCAGAGAGACCCTTTCGATCTTCGCAGATGCCAAACGCCACCCTTCACCCTGTCGATCCCTGCTGCGACACATTGTACACGGGAGCAGAGCGGAGAACCTTCTCCCACATCATCGCGCATTATCCTTCGCCCACAGGAACAGCTGATAAACACTCAAGCCTACCCCTGATGGCTCAGCATTGATCAGAAGAGAGCGTGGCAAACTCCTTGCCGATCCCAGGGCGAGCTCGCGTGGGGCGGGCATGTGTTTGGTTCAGTGAACCGTTCCCCTATCCTGCACAGGTAAAGAGTTTTGGAACCGCAAACCGTAACGACGGATCTTGGCGTGCTTTCGGATTCGAGTCTAGCGAGCAGGCGGGGTGTGATCCGGCGTGCTCTTCTTGCTAAGCTTGGCACAGCCTTGTTTCGCTTCGGCGTTCGCTCCGCCTGGCAGACTCTGTGTGCGGAGAAGTGTATATGATCCCTCCTTAGTCCAGTTCAGCATTCTTTCTGGCGTCCTCCTTTCTGTTCACCACCTGGTTTTCCTTCTTTCTCTCTTTTTCGGTCCAATACCAAACTTGTCGTCAATTCGAGATTCGACAAGAGCAAAGAGGACATCTCACATCATGACCAGAATCACCCTTTCCGTAGCGCTCGTTTCGGCTTTGCTCGCCAGCAGCGTTTCTGCTCAACAGCCTACAGGCACCGGCAACGGTCCCGACCCACGTGCTACCACCGACCTGAACCGCAACCAGCCCACCAAGACGTGGTCGCAATGGCAGCCCAAAGCCACGTACGCCGTTTCGGAGCTTCCGGATCAGTACATGGGTTCCAACCGAATCCAGTCCGGCGAAGGTGGAACTCCCGGTGGTGAGCCCCAGTCGGGTTACAACACGTGCGCTCGCAACACTTGGAACCAGGACTCTCGTTGTCAGACGGCGTACCTCAACTCGCTCGAAGACTTCTGTCTCTGGGGACCTGCCGAGTACGGTACCGTCGGTGAGAAGGAGCGTCAGGGTGTCGCTTACTGCACCACCGATCGACACGGAACGCGTCTCATTCCTGACGGCACCATCGAGGGAGCTCACTTTGTCAGGACGAGGGACTACGTTCAGGTGACCGGTGTGGGTGACTTCACCAGCATTTTGATCCCCGAAGGTGACGATGGAGGAGAGTTCGACCCTCACGGTGCCGACGATCTGGGTAACCCTATCGGAGGTATCCTCTACACCACTGCCAATCCGGCGTCCAACGGCGAACCGTTCTTCATCAGCGAGTGGACCAACTTCATGTCGTACAACCAGTTCTGCATCCGTGCTTGCTGGGGTGAACAGGCGGCTGCCCAGTGCGAGCATATCTACGACGTCATGGGATGCAGGTGGAACATCCCCGCCAACTACGAGCCGGGTGTGTTCGAGACCTGCGACGGTGACATTGCTATGCTCCAAGGTAGGTACGGCAGCTCGACGTTCCGTCAAGGCGACCCCGTCACACCTTCGGCTCACCCCGCTCCCTCGAGCAGCCAGTGCTCGACCGTTCGATCCATCAGCCACGGTTTGCTCGCCGTCGGCGCATCTGCAAGCACCTCGTCCGCCCCCGCCGCTTCGTCCACCGCATCGGGTGCTTCGAGCGCAGCAGCCGCTGCTTCGTCGAGCATGTCCAGAGTCACCAGCGGAGCTGGTGCGGCTGCTACCAGTGTCGGCTCCGGAACCTCCTCCGGCAGCTCCGGTAGCAGCTCCAACACGCAAAACAACGCAGCTTCCGGTGCCACCAGCCTCACCGTCTCGTTCGGTCTCGCCGGTCTCGTCGCCATCGGTGCTGCCGCTTTTGCTCTCTAAGCTCGCACGCGCATAGCGTCTCTTTCTTCCATCCATCTTAGCTCAGAAAACTCCTCCGTTGTAGATAGCCGCATCCATTCTCACACCTTTCGCTTTCTCGCATGGACACTTGTCTTTTTTATCTCTTCTTCAATCTTTTGCATCCTATCATCACCTCTGATGTTTTGTCCACTTTGACTGTAGAGCTGTGGTAAGACACATTGAGTGTACATGCTGGTATCGATTGTCGTTTGTCGTGCACATGATATAGAATACAATGATCTTGAGAGACAGGAAGAGGTCAATCGCTCGCGCCGACATCGACGTGGTTGGCCGAGAGACGATCTTGTACGAGACGAGACCACATTTCGTCGTTGATGGCTTTGGCTTGGTTCAGTTGAGACCGGAGCAGTTTGTTCTCCTTTTGCAGTCTCTCTGCTTCTTGAGCCGTCTGAGCGTTGATAGCCGAGGTGCTCGTCGGCGCGCCCGATGGTGCTTGCGAGGAAGTGAATGAGGACAGCGCTGACCTGGCGAGAAGCTCGTCGGATACGAGATTGCTGTCCCATTCCGGATTGATGAAGCTATCAACGCTGCTTTCATCGAACATGGCTCCGGCGTTGCTACCGGAGATGCGTGTCAAGTATGGCTTGGACAGACGGTCCTCTTCCGACGCCAGCACGTGATGACTGAAGCTGGAGGCAATCGGTCGGACGGGGATGTTGCCGGATGCCCCGGCACCGCTTGCACCGCCCGAACCGTTCATCGAAGATCCAGCGCCAGACGACGAAGAGGTCTCCCAATGCCCGAGCAAGTCTCGAGGCTTGGGAAGGACCACGAGGTTCGTGACGGCGTTCTTGCCCGTGATTGCACTGGCTTTGGCATTGCCGAGCAGCGAGACTGTCCGGAGGATTTGAGAGTTGGATACGTCGATGACGATCAGGTTGCCGGCGAGACCGCCGACGAGGAGCGATGTGGAACTGGCGGAGAGGCACATGCTGGAGATCGGCTCACGGATAGAGATGATGCTGGATCCGTTGGCAGCCGCTCGAGCTGCTGCATCGTTGACAGAGGGGATGCGTTCCGTGGTCGGCCCAGCTGCGGAGCCAAATCCGTAAGCCTCGACGGACGAGACACCTCTGAGCTCTTCGGTGACAAAGTCGAATTGAGAGCCTGAAGTGGCTTGGGTAGTCTCGACCATTCTGCTGGATGTATCGCGCTTGCGGAAGAGATCGATACGATATACGAGATTGTGTGAAGAAGTGGGTGAGGTGGCTGCAAAGAAGAAGCGCTCAGTACAGTCAAGGGCAACCCGGTGTATTGGTTCTTCAAAGACAAAAGTGCTAAGTAGACTTCTTGTTGGAAGATGCCATAGCTTGACGCTTGCGTCACTAGAGCTAGAAAGAATCATGACCTGGTGCGGGAAGCGACCATTCGAGATGTGCAGATCGGTGATGGCAAGATTGTGGTCGGCAAGGGTGCAGTAGGGAGTTGGGTTGTGTTCGGAGCTGGTGATGGAAGAACTGGTCTGGTCATGCGGAGCGAGGAGACCTGCGAGACTCCATACCAGGATTCTTGCATCTTCGGAGCCTGTTACGAGGCCTGCACCGTCCGACGTCCACTTGAGCACAGTGACGGAGCGGTAGTGGGCATCGAAGGAGGCGAGGAGATCGCCCGAAGCAATCTGCCAGAGAAAGATGCGACCGTCGTAGGAGCCGCCCGCTACGAGATCGCCATTTGCAGAGCACGCGATGCAAGAGAGTTTGGATGGTAGGATGATGCGTTGCAGGAGATGGTCACGTTGCCATGAGAAGATGTTGAGCACGGCTTTGTTATTTTCGAGTTGGAGGACGAGACCGCCTGTTCCTGAGATGGCCGGGTTGGGAGACGTCGGAACGATACTGACGGAATGGAAAGCGGGATCCGAGACGCCTTTGAAAGTGAAAAGAGCCGAGGTGGAAGAAGGGGCGGCAACGGTGGTGAGGCCCATGGATCCGACCAGCGACGAGGAGGATGCCGTAGAGTAGAGCAAGCACTCTGTCGCAAAGAGCGATGCAGCCGATGAAGACGACGCCATGGTTGCGAGACAGTGAGCTCAGAACCAGCGAGCCGAAGGATCACGATGATAGGGTTGCGGTTGAACGCGTTGACAAAGTGCGGATGCTACATTCTATTTTTCGCTGCTCAAGAAGAAAGCAAGAAGAGCACTTCAAAATTCTCAGTGTGGAGCATGCTCGGATGTCGGCCAGAAGTTTTGGCAAAGCAGCGAATCGGGGTGCCTACGATTCACAAAGATCGGCGATCCTGCTCATCAAGCTCAAACCGCATTTTCTCATACGAACGATTATGGTGACTAAAATGTTGCCCTCTTGATGCTTTAGATGTGAAGCGCAGGTCCAGATCGAGACAAGATGAGACTCAGGTATATCATCCCTATCGGCCCTAATTCGAGCCAAGCTATGGAATGTATGAGTGACTCGCTGTCGAAAGCTCAAAGCAGGAGAGGAACCAGTCGCGTGAGACTGCCTGCACTCCAAGTGTTGCTGCACTGCACTGTGCTGTGCTGTGGCAAAGTCATTGAGGGCGTGGGGAGAGGAAATTAATTAATTCAATTCGACTGGTGGCCAAGTCTTGAAGATAAGCTTGACGAGCAGGAAAATAGCCACGGGATGGGCGGATTTTCAAAGAAATTGGCGTGGCGGGTGGATCAGAAGAAGAGGGGAAAGCAGGAAAAGGGTCAGTCAAAATCCTATATGCACGTTTCTGGTTGGTCGAGAAGATCTCGCTCGAGGTGCATCAAACTAACTCAGCTGGCCACAGCGGCAAAGCTTCGCGAGTCATCGAATCCAACCAGTCCGTAAGGGCCTGTCAAAATCCAAATGTCGGAAGATCCATTTAGTTGATCAGCTCCGCACGCCCTTGCTGCCTCCGCTCGTCCAACACCCGAATACCTTGGCTCGCTGCTCAGCAAACGCCACTTGGCTTCTTCCTTCCACCAAACCTCACTCTCGTGACCAAGAAAAGGTTTCGCATACTCTGTTCGGCCCTTGTCTCACATCTCCATTAGCATCCAACACACTCGAATAGCTTAGCAAACATGTGTGGCATTCTCGGATGTATCCACCATCCCGACGCTCCGGCGTATCGCAGCAAGATGCTCAACATGTCGCGTTGCATTCGTCACCGTGGTCCCGACTGGTCCGGCTGTGTCGTCACACAGGAGGAAGGCTCCAAAGGCTCCATTCTCTGCCACGAGCGTTTGGCCATCGTCGGTATCTCGACAGGTGCTCAACCCCTCGTCTCCACCGACGGCAAGCTCATCCTCGCCGTCAACGGTGAGATCTACAACCACAGGCAGCTCCGCAAGAGCCTCAAGGACCAGAACGCAGAATTCAAGACAGAGTCCGATTGCGAGGTTATCTTGCACCTCTACCGCGAGCACGGCTCCGACTTTGTCAAGATGCTCGACGGCATGTTCTCCTTCATCTTGCTAGACACCACCACCACCCCACACCGAGTCATCGCTGCTCGCGATCCCATCGGTATCACCACATTGTACCAGGGCGCTTCCTACAAGTACCCTGGTGCCATCTACTTTTCCTCCGAGCTTAAGGCCATCCACGAGGAGTGCGACCGCATCCGATCTTTCCCTCCCGGCCACTTTTACGACTCGTCCCTCCCCGAAGGTAAGGAGACCGTCCGCTACTACAACCCCAACTGGCTCGATGGCGATGCAGAGGGTGCCGAGATCCCCGCCAACCCCACCGACCTCAAGCAGATCCGCGAAGCACTCGAAAAGGCCGTCCGCAAGCGTCTCATGTCCGAGGTCCCCTACGGTGTGCTCTTGTCCGGCGGTCTCGACTCGTCGCTCATCGCCTCGATCGCCGCGAGAGAGACCGACAAGATGGCCGATCTTCAGCGCAAGCAGTGGGAGGAGCGACAGGCCCGCCGCGCGCGCGGCTTGACCACCCCGGCTGGCGATGCCAACGGTACCAAGCTCCCCGTAGGCCTCGACGAGGATGCCGACAACGAAGTCGAGAACCTTGCCGCTTGGCCACGACTCCACTCCTTCTCCATCGGCCTTCCCGGCTCGCCCGACTTGCTGGCCGCCCGCAAAGCAGCACAATTCCTCGGAACCGTCCACCACGAGTACACCTTCACCGTTCAGGAGGGTCTCGACGCCATCGCCGACGTCATCTTCCACCTCGAGACCTACGATGTCACCACCGTTCGCGCCTCTACCCCCATGTACCTGCTCTCGCGCAAGATCAAGGCCATGGGTGTCAAGATGGTTCTCTCCGGTGAGGGCTCCGACGAGATCTTTGGTGGCTACCTCTACTTCCACGCTGCGCCCGACAAGACCTCGTTCCACCAGGAGTGCGTTCGCCGTGTCAAGAACCTCCACACCGCCGACTGCCTGCGTGCCAACAAGAGCACAATGGCATGGGGTCTCGAGGCTCGTGTCCCCTTCCTCGACAAGGCCTTCCTCGACGTTGCCATGAACACCGACGCTGCCGACAAGATGTTCAGCAAGGGTTCGCTCCAACAAGTCGATGCCGACGGCCGTCCCCGCATGGAGAAGTACATCCTGCGAAAGGCGTTCGACGTCATCCCCGACGACGTCGAGGCTGGCGGCGACGGTACCGGCAGCATGCTCTCCTCCTCCGCGCCTCGCAAGCCCTACCTCCCCGAAGACATCCTCTGGCGTCAAAAGGAGCAGTTCTCCGACGGCGTCGGTTACTCCTGGATCGACGGCATCAAGGATCACGCCGAAAAGGCCATCTCGGACGAAAAGTTCGCCGAACGCGCCAAACGCTACCCGATGGACACCCCGGACACAAAGGAGGCCTACATGATCCGCGAGATCTTCGAGAGCTGGTTCCCCTCGGACGCCGCCGCTTCCACCGCCGTGCGCTGGATCCCAAGAGCCGACTGGGGCTGTGCTGCCGACCCCTCGGGACGTGCCGTCAAGATCCACGAATCGGCCTACTCTGCCGACGAGTAAGAAAAACTCAAAAACCGCCCACAGTTTCCCTTAATGCTACTTGTTGCTCTCTCAGTCACCTTGTTTCGTTTGTGCGCAGAGGCCTGAGTTCTTTTCATTCGGTCACTCGAAAGACACAGCTGAGTCCGTCAGATCACCGAGAACACGCTCCCAACCCGCACACACGACTCTTCTCCTCCCAACCCCACAACGCACTTCTCACTCGCACATACATCAGCCAAACGCTATCCAACTTCAGAACCTTGACACAATACATACATACAAATGCATCCCTTCCCCTTCCAACCTTCCATCACTGCCCTGGTTCAAACTGACTCTCACCCAGCGCGACCCAACTTGTCCCCAACGTCGAACCTGACCCCCTCTCCCCCTCCTTCTCCCTCTCCTCGTTCTCGGAGACATACGCCTCACGGCTGCTAGCCCCACTGCTGCTCGGTGGACCGGTCCAAGGCTCCCGCCCAAAATGGGTCGGCATGGTCGTGCTGGATCTTCCGTCATTCAGTCCAGGGTTCGAGGCCGACAGATCCGCGGAGGAAGCATGCATCGGTTGGGTGGATCCAAAGTAGGGACTGTGAGTGTTGGAGATGCCGCTCTCTTCATAAGCGTCTGCGTCAGCATCGTTGTCGCCGTAGGCGGACGACGGGACACTGCTGGGGATGCCAGATCCGGCTCCGGATGAACGCTCGCTCTCGGGCAGACTCTGTGCATCCGAGTCTCGAATCTCGTATCCCAAAGGGCTCGGACGCTTGGCGAGAGAGGCCCTCGAATGAGCTGCCGATGCCGGTCCAGGCCCGGGACCAGCAATGGGTCGTTTACCCGCGGCTGGTCGCGACTTGGCCTGCTCACCTCTAGCGTCAGAGGTCTTGCCCCAGTTCCGTGGAAGGTAGGCATGCTCGGCTCTACCAACAAGGCCGGCTCTGCGCAGCGACAGCTGCCTCCTCAGGGCAAGCGCGAAATCGACAATGCCCGTAGGTACGATGGTGAGCAGCACTTGACTGACGGTCAGCCAGTATGCGGAGAGCGTGTGCGTGCCCACCGTGTAGCTTGGGCGAAGTCTTCGCCTGGTGCTGAGCAACAGATCCGACACCTTGTTCAGCACGGGCGCCGAGTTGGGCGACTTGTGATGCCACAGAGATCCCAACGACGACGATGGTGATCTGCCGAAGGAAGGTCGAGACGGCGACTTGAGCGAGCCACTCTCGCTCAGTGAGCTGGTCGCGGGATTGGTAGCTTGAGCATTCGTGGGCGTCGCGGGATCGCCCAACACGGATCCCGAATTGACCTCGACCATTGTGACGCGAACGTCCCTCTGCTTCAGGTTGGAACGTGAGCTCGAAGCCCTTCGCGATGCTGATCCGCTGCCCGAGAAGCCGCTCAGAGCAGAGGGTATCTTGCTGTTGCTTGCCGTCTTGGAGTGGAAAGAATCTTCCTCGCATTCACGTCGAAGCGCCTGTACGCCGGCAGCAACACTCTGTGCGATGACGGAGTACATCGCTTGGCGGGGCAGAGCGGTGCGGGATGCCGGGCTGGAAATGAGCGTTACGACGGTTGCAGGATCCGACTCAGCCGTGTCGTCGGCGCGGTTCGGCAGCGCCCTCAGCATTGGAATGAGCGCTCCAAGCACGCACAAGCTGGCCACGACGTGGCGGTCGAGCAGCTCGGAGGAGGGGGAGGGTGCAAGTTTGGTGATGGGCACGCCGAGCAAAGAGGCTGAAGCTGAAGCAGATAGGCTGCGTGAAAGGCTAGGGTCGTCCTCGGGCGCCACAAAGCTGAGCGCGTTCACCACACCGGCTATGCTGATGTTCTCGCCTGGTCGGGCGTAGGGGTCACCTGCACTGGTGAGCGGGAAGCGCAGGCTGAGGGCAGAAGAAAGCGCCCTGACGAAGGGCTGCAAGGAGCCCGAAGGGTCGTCGACGTCGAAAATGAGTGCTTTGACGTACCCGCGAGAACTTGGCGGAATCAGATTTTCAAACTGTGCCAAGGCAGCCGAAGAGGATACGGATGCGAGCACAACGAAACCTTGGCCGGAGAAGTGCAGAGCGAGAGAGCGGCCCAGAGGTGTGTCGGCACCGAGCACGATGACAGCTTCTCTGCGGATGCCGTTCTTGAGGCGAACTTGGCGTGTGCGACCTCGACCGACCACTTGCTTCCTTCCGAGGTAGGGCAGAGCAATGTAACCGCCGTGATAAGCGTAACTGGTACCCAATCCGACGACCAAAAGACCGCCGGCGAAGCTCAGTGCGGTGCGATGGTCTCGAGTCCAACCTTGAACCAGCTGCAAATTCGTCGGAGGCGGAGGCGGCGGCGTCACCAATGGCGGTGCAGGGACTGGTGAGACTAGCTCCGTTACTTTGCCTGTGAAGCTGTCCAAGGACGGAAGCGAGGGAAGGTCGGGGATGGGAGGACCATATTTGTTGAGCTGCTCGTAGAGGATCTGATAGTACTCCTGCACGGAGACAGAGACCTTGTGCGGCAGCTCTTGCAGGTTGCGAGGGAGATTGTCCTCGATGAAGTTTTCGAGATCGGTCAAGGACGGCATGGCGAGGATATACGGCTATCTAAGGTGTGAGAAGTGGTCAGACGTTTTCGTAGAGATGCGCCCTCGGCAGAGATCTTTCGAGTGATGTCCGTGATTGACCACCCAATCGTGTTGCTGCTGGCGAGCTCGCCAGTTCCGAAGCAGGCGGATCAAATAAGCCACGGTTAGATTGGTGAGCCTTGATGAGTGCCTTGTCGGTGCTCGACGACTGGTTTGCAGACGCTCGCTCTGGTCAACGACGAGACTGATCGTCAAGTGTGCGATTGCAGATTGCAGAGAGGAAACCTCGCAGATGTGGAGAAAGGAGTCAAGATCGATGTTAGGGATGACGAGGGTGTTGGTGTCAAGAGCGATAGCAAACACACCAAGCAGAAAGGTCTGGTAGTGGAGCAAATCGAGCCACGCTACGCTCTCAACGCAAGACACCAACGATGCACACTGATAAGTTAGCCGCAAGCAAGCTCAGTGGGACGCGCGCCAAAGTCACCGTGCATCGACTGCGCTCGAATGAGAGTGTCAGACGAGCACTCTGCTTTGCCATTCACGCCACTGGAGCAGTGTCGACGCGGCAAAGGTCCCAAAAAAAGAGGCGAAACGGAATCAAGGGTCCTTGCATCACGCAACTTTTTTGTCTCCAGGTTCTTGATCAGCGAAAACAAAGTGAGGCGGACCGCCAGTGTGAGCCCTCGCCAGGGGTAAACGCTCAATCAGATGCTGGCCGCTCTGAAGCTGCTCAGGTGCCGCGGATTTGCCTCTATCATCCAACCGGCTTTCAGACGAGGTCAAGCAGCGGTTACTGGAGCGTGTCGATCTACGGACAAGCAACGTCACACTCGCAAGATTTCTTTCATTTCGCTGCAAGTGTGGCTCCAAGTGCGGGCGGGTTCGGCGGTCTCCGAACACTCAAAGCGCTACCCGCAGATCCGTGAGCTTGTTCGCCAGGCATGTTCACACGCTTTTGTTCGGACCAAGAGCGCTGTATCGGGAGAGCCGTCTGGTCTGCTCACCCCGATAGGTCTGCACCCGACTCACAGCCTGCAGCACAACACAACCTCGAGCATCAAAGATACGAGCAATCGACGGAATCTATTAGGCAAGGTGAATGAAAACTCGGAACGACAATGACTAGGATGAGGGCAGGGTGCCAATGGCACAAATTTACATACGAGACCGTGAACAGTACGGTAGACAGGTATCGGTATGGTGCTGCCAGTGCCGGGCAGAACACCTTTTGAATGTTGATGAGGATTGGGACCAGATTGGGGCTTGCTCGCGTCCAGCCACTCATGAGCAAATGCTAGAGAGAGCGAGCAGCGACCAACTTTCAGAACAGGGTGATGGCGCATTTACCACCTCGAGTTGCCGACGGCAAACGAGTTGGCACCAGTGCGTCCGCCACCTCCGTAGCCGCCACGGCCGCGACCACGGCCACGACCGCCGCGGAAACCACGTCCACCTCCTCCACCGCCGAAGCGACCCATCTCCTCAATCTCACGAGGGATCTCCTGCTTGGCCTCACGAAGAATGCCAATCAGCTCTCGGGCCGACTTGGAGTTCTCGGGGGTGAAGTAGGTGTAGGCGGTACCAGTGCGTCCGGCACGACCGGTACGGCCGATCTGGTGGACGTAGTCCTCAGTGTTGGTCGGGAAGTCGTAGTTGATGACTGCGAGGATGATTAGTGAAGGGAAAGCAATGACACGAGTCAGTACATGACTTTGTACTTTAGTACTACAAGATGCTGCGGGATTTACTTACCATAAGAGATGTCCTTGACGTCTGAGGGCGACCAATGTTAATTGCAGCACGCAAGAAACGAACCGACGAACCGGGAGCGAGAGATTAGTAGCAGTGAAAGGACGGAGCCGATAAATGCAAGCATGGTTGCAAAGCGCGCGAACAGTTGCGAGAGGTTCGAGCGTGGCATCGTTTCAAAGCGATCGATAGGGCATGCGTTCGGGCCAAAGCGAGACAATGGCAGAAGCAGATGGTTAATAACGACGTTCGCATTGCAAAGAATGAAACGCAAACGCCGTTGTAGGTTGACGTGAGAGAAAGGAGAACAGAGATGACAATATCATCCGAAAGTTAGTAATCGAGCCTAGCCGGGCTAACCAGAAAAGGGATGATGAGCCCTTTCATCCCGTAGATTCACAGATCGTTGTGGCTGCAGCAGACCAGAGTCTGCCCTGCATGCCCAGACGACGCTGCAAAAGACAGCACCTGTAGGAAGCGACCGCTCTCCTTTTGCTTTCGACACCGACACAGCGACGTCGAAAGCTCAATGTGCTGCAGCAATGCGCAGATGCATCCATCCCCAAACGCGTCAAATGCAAATATCGCCATCCTCGTGTGAGGCGACGTTACAATCAGCAGCCTCTACGCTTCTGACAGTAAAGCCTGTTTCGTGCAGCGCAGAGGCAGCGTTCCTATCTTGACCAAAAGAGAAGCTTTGTCGTCGAACCAAGTCGAAATGATCGCAGTAAAGACCTGAGCGCGCAAGGAGTGTCCGCCTTGCGGAAACAGAGCCGAGCTCAGCGTATCGCACACGTCTCGGAAGACATCGATAGCTCTGCAAGACAGAGACGAAGCGGAAGCCTACACATCCGGTAGCCGGATAGCTGACATCTCGTTGCGTGTGCAGACAGATGGAGCAGCTGAAACGGGGAGGGATGCGCATGACCTGCCTTTGTACCTGCAAGCATTGCGTGCAACCAAGAGCAGCGACGGTGCTGTTCTCCGCGACTTTTTTCGAAGCATCAGCAAGAATCGTTGGTTGATCAGGCCGAAGGCCGGAATGATACCAGCATTTTCCCTTCCTTCCGTGCGAGAATGCAATGCAACACCACCTTGAAAAGTCGGACAACTTCGACAGATGAAAGAGCATGCAGAGACATTAGCAAGCGCCAAAATAGCGCTGCGAGCCTCGTCGCTAGAGGAAGTGGGTCTTGCGAGTCTTGCTGGAGAATAGCTTGCGCGATGCAGTCTTGACGATGGAAATAAGCTTCTCTTGATGGCTGTTGGAAAAGAAGATGAGACGCCAAAGATCGGCATGCAATCAAAAAGAACATGGACGGTTCGCTGCACTGACTCCACTGATCAGGAGGCGGCGCGGCGATGCCCAAAGTTACCTTTTTGGCAAGACATGCAACACTGTTGAGTGTTTGGGCATGCCGATGCGGCTGGCGAGAAACATCCGCTTTGGAACGCACGACAGCGTCCTGTTGACTGAGGGAAGAGCGCTGAGGAGAGGAGAAGATAATGGGTTTGCAGAAGAGTTGCGCGATCGTAGAGGTCGCACGCACAACTCGTCAAATGATCTCGGGGAGACGACCAAATCACCTCGCAGAGCGCTAGTCAAGGACGGGAAATCAGGGATGGGGAAGGAGTGGAATGTGGGAACTAGAGGCGTGCGCGAAGGAGAGGAGAGTATGAGGGAGTGGCTGGAAAGGGGAGATTGAACTTACCGAGACCTCGAGATGCTACAGCGGTAGCAACCATGATGGGGCTGCGGCCGGACTTGAACTCTGCGAGCACCCAGTCGCGCTCCTGCTGCTGCTTGTCACCGTGGATAGAGAGGGCAGGCCAGCCGTCCTGGCGAAGGAACTTGGTCAAGTCGTCAGCAACACGCTTGGTGCTGGTGAAGATGATGACCTTGCCGTTTTCGGCCGAGATGGTCTCCAGGTGACCGATGAGCTTGCCTCGCTTTTCGAATTCTGTGCAGACCTCGATGATCTGCTTGACGTTGTGGTTCGCAGCAAGCTCGATGGAGCCGATGTTGACCTGTGCGTAGTCGTTGAGGAAGTCTCCGGCAAGACGCTGCACCTCCTTGGGCCAGGTGGCCGAGAACATGAGCGTCTGTCGGTCGGGACGGATCTGCTGCAAGATCTTGCGAATTTGAGGCTCGAAACCCATGTCGAGCATTCGGTCGGCCTCGTCCATGACAAGGTAGGTGACACGTCGGAGGTTGGTCTTGCCAGCGTCGACCATGTCGATGAGACGACCGGGAGTGGCGATGCAGATCTCGGCACCGCGCTGGAGGTCGCGGATCTGGGGTCCCTTGGGAACACCACCGTAGACGGCGCAAGTGCGGAGGCGGCTGGAGCCGCCGAATCGGTTGCACTCGACCTGGATCTGGTTGGCAAGCTCACGAGTAGGAGCAAGGATGAGGGCGATGGGACCGTCGCCGGGCTTGAGAAGCGGCTGAGCGTTGATGTGAACCATGGCGGGGAGGGCGAAACCGATGGTCTTACCCGAACCGGTTTCGGCGATAGCGACGAGATCACGACCGCTGAGGGCCATTGGCCATGCCTGCGACTGGATAGACGAAGGCTCGCTGAAGCCCATCTTCTTGATCTCAGAGAGAATGTAGTCGGGGAAGCCGGCCTCGTCGAATGAAGTGACGGGCTTGGGCACGTTCTGGCCCTGGATGGTCATCTGCTTGGAGTTGCGGTAGGCAGCAACTTCGGCCTCGGAACGGCCGGCGACGCGGGGGTCCTCGATGTAGAAGTTCTTCTCGAAGGGGACGAGATCGAGCGTGTTCCAGTCGACGGCGCCGAGGTTGCTACCGAGGTTGCTCATGCGGTCGCCGCCGCCGTAGCCGCCGCCGTAGCCACCACCGTATCCGCCTCCGCCGTTACCGTAGGAACTACCACCGCCGTAGGAGGAGCCGCCACCGTAGCTGCCACCTCCGTTGCCATAGCTGGAGCCACCGCCGTAGCCGCCACGACCGCCGCCGTAAGAGCCACCGCGACCGGAGCCGCCGCTGTATCCACCGTACGACATTTTGTTGAAGATATGAAAGGGTGTAGAAAGAGAAGAAGCGGCGTCGTTGATATCGAAAATAGGCTTCCTGAGGTTGAGGAAGAAGAGGTTGGTGTAGACAGGAGGGAAGTAGGAACGAGGGCTTGATCAAGCAATTGACACGCTTGGCGAATTGCTCAGCCACCGCTACCACTCAAAGTCACAACAGCTGGCGAAAAGTAGTGATTTCAGCAACTCCTGTCTGTGAAATGAAAAATTTCCGCAAACGCAGGGTGCGGGTGGCATGTCTCAATCTGAACAGAAAAGTCTGAAATTTCCTAGGCGATCCAACGTGCTCTCGAAGAGGTGGGGGAGTGTGAGTGACCAAGTGCCCGAATCTTATTATAAATCTGTGACGAAATCAAGTTCGAAATTTTTGCTGCGACAGAGATTGAATGCAAGCCGACTGTGTCATTCGTACGATATAGTAGATAGGACAGAAAAAAATGTGCTCATGTACAGGTGTAACATATTTTGAAAGTCTGATCTTTCACATTTTTGGGAGCGTCGTTCGCCCCATCAAAGCCGCAAGATGCGAGTCCAGTCGACCAGGCCAGCCTCTCAGAGCAGAGGCAAGTCAGAACTCAAGAAGCATTCATTGCCCGTGCAGGATCTTGATTGACGACGCTTCAATTACAAACGGATCTAGACGGGGAACACAGTCAACAGCAACGGTGATCTTTGGAGTGCGGATCATGCAAGCATTGCCGAACGCTAAACCAGAGTCAAGAGATTTGGCGTGGTGTTGACGACCCTCAGATATAGCAACGAACCAGCCAGATTGCACCGATTTCCTATCAGCTAGCGCCGGCTGGGATAATCGGCTCAACACAGACCAACGAGCCAAGAAAAAGAGACACGCGCCTCTCGAGACAGTTGGCCAGTAGCCGATATCAAAGCCGCGTCGATCTTCCAAAAACGAGGCTGCAGTGCGACTCTCCCTGTCATCGATACCGAACGTCGACTACTGCAAGTCGATCATCTTGTATCGTGACCGTCACCACCACCGTCATCATCTTCTTGCAACATCGTCTACGGCTTCGATACACCATGTCGCTCCTCCGACAGACCACCGCCGGCCATCTCGGCCGTCCCTTGGCAGGCTTGATCGGCGCTTCGGCTCGACAGTGCGCTCAACCTGTTGCTTCAGCATGGTCAGCCCCAGCGTCGCGTCGCGGTCGTGCTACTGCCGTTGATCCCAACGATATTGCTGCTAACGGTGGTGTCGTCGCCGCCGCCGCCTCCTCCTCTACCATCCCTTCGGCTTCCACTGTTGCTCCTCTCCCAGCAACCGAAGGGGCCATTCGACACAACTGGTCTCGCAAGGAAGTTCAACAGATCTACGACTCGCCTCTCCTCGAGCTCGTCTTCCGCTCCGCCAATGTCCACCGTCAGCATCACCCCGTCAACCGTGTTCAGCTCTGCACGCTCATGAACATCAAGGAAGGCGGATGCTCCGAAGACTGCGGTTACTGCTCTCAGTCGTCCAAATACGAGACTCCTTCCAACGCATCCAAGCTCGAGGACCTCGAGACCGTTCTCACCGAGGCGCGCAAGGCCAAGGCCAACGGAAGCACCCGCTTCTGCATGGGTGCAGCGTGGCGTGAGGTCGGCGGTCGCAAGCGTGGTTTTAACCGCATCCTCGACATGGTTCGCGAAATCCGTGGCATGGGTATGGAGGTCTGCACCACTCTCGGAATGTTGACTACAGAACAGGCCAAGCAGTTGAAGGAAGCTGGCTTGACTGCCTACAATCACAACCTGGACACTTCGCGAGAGTACTACGGCAAAGTCGTCACTACGCGCAGCTACGACGATCGTATCGGCACCATCGCTAATGTCCGCGAGGCGGGCATCTCGGTTTGTTCGGGTGGTATTTTGGGTCTCGGTGAGGAACACGAGGATCGTGTCGGACTGATCTGGGAGATGAGCACTCTTCCTGAGCATCCCGAGAGCTTCCCTGTGAACGCTCTCGTTGCCATCCCCGGTACGCCCATGGAGCAGAACAAGCCCATCACCTTTCAAGAGATGCTCCGAACCGTCGCTACCGCTCGTATTGTCCTACCCGGTTCCATCATCCGTCTTGCCGCTGGTCGTCACCTTTTCACCGAATCCGAACAGGCGATGGCTTTCCTCGCCGGTGCCAACGCCATCTTCACGGGAGAACGCATGTTGACCACCCCCACTTCTTCGTGGGATGAGGACAAGGCTATGCTCGGAAGGTGGGGTCTCCGAGGCATGGAGAGCTTCGAGGACAAGACGATGGTGAAACACCAGACTGTTACGTTGGACTCGTCTGTCGATGCAGGTGCAGTGGAGGAGCGACGTGCAAAGGCAAAGGCTAGCGAGGCGTTCCAGTCGGCTTAGACGGTCATTTGCGAGATGCTGTTGTTCAAAGGGGCTTTTTTCCACACACGTCGATGACATTCATACTAATATCAGATCATCCACACACCGAAAGTCATCGTTATCATGAACAGCCTGAGCGGATACCACAGACATTCATTGAGGCCGCATTACGACACTTGCCGGTCAAGGACTAAACGGAACCATCTCGATTGATTCGTGAATGACAACGAGAAGTGGCCCTGAAGACTACAAACTTGATAGATTAGAGATAACAGTAAAGAACGTGCGAATCCTAAAGTCCGAAGCGTAAGATTTGATGGCGAAGCTAACTGTCAGTTTGGGCAGGACCGAAAGACTGCAGCAGATCCTGTATTACGCCGATCTCCCTGTCCATTGTGTCCCAGGCGTAACCGAGTTGGCTCAAGCCTTCTATGAGGTTCTCCACCTCGGTCTGTTTGGAGCTGTGCGTGTAGGGTCCGAGGTTCAGCTGATGCATGCCCTCCAGCTGTCTCAGCACTTCGAGATGAGCTGCGGTGGACGGGTTGTTCAGCGCCTCGGCTGATTCAGCTGCTTGGGCGCTGTTTCGCTGGGCTTCTTGGGCTACGACTTGTTCGACAAAGTGTTGCTGTTGGAGCGTTTGCGGGTCGATAAAGTTGCTGGGGTCGGAAGGGGAAGCGACGAGCGTCGTTTCGACAGAGGAGCCTCGATGACTGCCCATGCGACTGGCCCATTGCTCGTCGGATACGCTGGGGATTTTGGCGAGGAACTGAGCCACCGGGAAGATCTGCTTCAATACCGGTCCGCCCGTCTGCAGAATACCCAGAGGCAGAAGGATGCCGATCAGACGTGCCGTCTTGCGACAGGAAACGATGGACCGCTGCATGCTCTTGTCAAAAAGCGCCTTGAGAGAAGCTGCCACCATCTTGTCTTCTTCCGAAACGGCGCTTTGTCCACCGAGCGAGTGACTCAGTGTCGCCATGAAGGCCGCGTTGGCGCGATGACGTTCGCCGAGTGCACGGAACAAGGCGAGGTAGAGCAAGGACCCACAGAGCTTGGTGCTCGCGATCCAGCCCAGCGGACGGAAAGGCTGGAGGCTGTTCATCGTCGACCACGCCTTGGAGGCACACCGGTCAAAGAACAGCATGAGCGAGTCGAGGCTGTTCCACACAGCACCGCAGGCGCGTTCCAGCTTTCGCAGCTCGGCAAGGGAGGGCCTTGCTGCGAATCTTGCAGATCTGGGTATTGGCGCCATGGACTCGCCAGCAGGTCGCTGCCAGGGAGGAATCGACGGCTTGAGACCCTCAGCTGCGTCGATGTGCGTCGCCAAGAATCGCGAAAGCGCCCCGATCTGCACCATAGTCATGATGACAAACGTGAGGCCCATCTCGCCTGACAGTACCACCTCACCCTGACGAGGTTTGGTGACTGGCGTTGTCTCTCTGCGGAACGAGGCTTGACCGATCACCTCAATAGCGCGATCCTCTTTGAAGAAAGGCTTGCGACGATTGAGCCCCGAAGCGATCGAGTCGCGACACCAAGCTGTCAGGAAGACGCGGTGCGCCTGCATGATGCTGAGCATGTGCTCGACCGCGTGCCTGTTGGTCTCGTCGACCACGAGCTTGGTCGACATGCCGAGCTTCTCGGTGTGATCGCAAGCTGCATCCGCAAAAGCGTGCGCCTGAACGCCGTCGACATTGTCCATCAACGGCGCGAGAAGACTGAGAATCTGGATGCTCTCGACGCTCGGCTTTTTAAGGATGTCGTGCTTGTGCACCAGCGAGAGCGCGTGGTTCAGCAGAGCATGGCAGAATGCTTTGCGCGCTTTGCCACGGCGCAGGTTGTGTTCGACGTCGCCGGGACGATAAGATCGGATGAGAAGATCGCTGCGCGTACTGATCCACGCGCGCGGACTGAGGCGATCGGGATCGGAATTGGCCGAATCGATAGAGGGGACGGAGCCTTCACCAAATTCGTCCATGCGGCCTGCTTTGGCCCCTTTCGACTGCAGCTTTGCGCGCTTGGCTTGGATGTACGTGTCGGTGCACTGAATACGTTTGTCCTCACAACGGCTGCAGCCCATACCGTCGGGCCGCTCCGTGACATCGCACCTGACCCTGCGTAGACGGCACGTGTCGCACGCTACGCCTTGCTTACGCTTCGGCCGCTTGGCGCCGGCTTTGCTGCCGTCGGCGTCTCGACCGTCGAGTGGGGCCTGGGCGAATCCGTCGTCATCCACCTCTTGCAGACGGTCGTTGACGAGATCAAGGTCTTTGAAGTCGGGACCAAAGGCGATGGGAGCGTCGGTGTAATGAGCAGCCCAGGCATGGAGCACGGCGAGCAGAGTTTCTGTGGTGGCTGGTGTTCCGATCTTGCTATCCCTTGTGCCGGTCCACGTGATCGAACCAAGGCCCTGGACATCAGGGATCATAGATGGCAGACCTTCGTCGACGGAACCTCCATTGGACATGATGGACATCTTGCGCGGGTCTCCGTTAGAAGCGTTGAAGGTCTTGCTGAAGTGAGCAAAATCGACTACAGGAGCTTGCATGTGGCAGACGGCAAAGAAGCAATTGAGAAGCTGGATAGAGAGCGAGCCAGCCATGACGCGATCAGTGATGCGGACCTCCGCACCTCGCAGCTCGGTGAGGGCACGGATGAGGATAGAGGCCGCATTGATGCGTTCCACCGACGGCTTGCTGGCAGACGCATCCGTAAGAGAGGCACCATGAAGCATGCGTGCTTGCTCAATGCGCTTGCCGGATCGGCTTGGACGCGGATACCTGCGGGACGGCGGTGCGTGTGTCTTTGTGCAGACATAACCCTTGTCCTCGCACCGAGTGCAGCGGATGAGATGGACTGCAGTTCCAGTACTCGTGCTCCTCTGCATCTCGAGCAGCGCATTCTCGGCGGTCTGTGGCGATGCGCTTCGCGCAGCGCGAGCACGGCGGACATCGAGATCGCAGCGAAGGTGCTTGGTTCTACATTGGTCGCAGGTGACGCCCTGACGACGAGCCGACTTCTTCTTTTCGCTCGAGTGACTGGTCATTCCTTCAGAGTCTGGTGAGTCCGTCGGAGAGTAGCTTCCCTCGGTCAAGTCTTGCAAAGACATGGGGAGAGAAGACTCGTCGATGGAAGGATCGAAGGCTTGGATCACATCGGGACCTGAATGTGGCTGCACCAAGTGCATTTGAGGCGGAATCAACGCAGGATCAACGTGGTTGGTGTACCCGTGGTTGGCATCGTCTAGGTAGTGCGCATAGGAGTTCTGACCCTCTTGAGAAGTCTCGGGCAGACCAGGCAGACAGCTGAACGAGAAAGATTGGCTAGCGAACGCATCCAATGTCGACGATGAAGCGTGTATCCTGTCAGGAGGAGCCTCTGTGCCCGGTAGGCCATGGCTGATGGTTGTGGCTTGCGAAGGAATCGAATTTGAGGAGGCGGTGCTCGACGTAGGCCATTGGACCGCCGGGTCAGGTAGTTGGTGGTGGTAGTAGTGCGACTGAGAATCGACGTCTTGCAGCTGTTGCGGGCGCCGCATGGTGTCGCGCTTCGGAGACGCTCCACCCTGCATTCTCAGCAGAGTGTTTAGAAAGCTCGTGTCGGGAGCACGCGGATCCCGCGTGGTATCGGGCGCCGAGGTTTGACCGGCGTCGTAGCTCATGGCCATAAGAGATGGAAAGGCATGAAGATGTTGCGCTTGTGACAGCTGTGCGGACAGAGGTAGAACGGGCAACGAGAGGCGCCGTATGTCATGCGATTCTCGACAGGTGTCTTGCTGTCGACCAAAGAGAACTTCGGACAACATAGGTGTGTCTGAGTAGGCAGAAGTTCATGCGAACGGAAGAGATGGAGCTTGCAGATGGTGATGAGCGCTGAAGGCTGCACGAGGAGAAATCCGTGGCTTGACAGAGTTATGGGGAAGCAGGAAGACTTGTGCAGATTTTGAACTTGCGACACGAAGAAAGATCTGTGCGTGTGTGATACGAAGTGAGAACTCGAATACCCTTTGTCCAAGCTATCTAGGAGGGGATCTTATAAGTTCATCAAGAGCGGCGAACGGGCGAAAGAGTTATTCATGTCCAACCCTCGGAAGGCGTGCTGATGGCGGAAGCACAGAGGCAAGGCACGAACGCGAAGCAACTGAATCGCGTGTCCGCCGCAGGTGTCTCTCGGCGAAGCTAGACGATGAACCCCCTTATCTGCAGGATGTGGTACAGATCCAACCGGAGAACAGCGAGCATGTGCCAGATCAGCGTACAGCCGACAAGGTTGCCCTGAGGATAGATGCCAAGGGCGAAATCTGGATCCGGTCAGCGGACAGGTGGGTGAGGGCAGGCTGCGTCAAAAGTCTGGGTTGCTATGACGACAGAAGATCTAGTGACCAGCAAGAGTGGTTTGCGAAGGCCGAGACCAAGCTGCTGCAACGCAAGGTGGTCTCGGATACAGCTTTGTTGGTGGTGTGAGGGCCAAGGGGCAGAGCGTCGGCAGATCTGTCGCGGAGGTACCAGAAGCGTGAATGGAGGGGAAGGCGCCGGGCATGGAAGCCAAGAATGATGACAGAGTGCGGAAGGGTCTGCACCTGCTTGAACGCTGCGAACGATGTTCGATGAGCTTTCCAGAGGAAAGGCTGCAGTGCGGCGCAATGGCTGTAATTGCGAAGACGAAGTAGACGAGGCTGAGGATGTGAGACAAGACGATCAGCGGAGCAAGCTGGCAGAGCGGCGAAATTAGCGAGGGTGATGTGTTGACGATGAGCACCGAAGAGTGCAGGACGAAGGCGGTCAAAGGTGGGGCTGAGGATCCAGGACGAAGACCGCGAGGAGTTGGATGAGACGGAAGAAGAGAGGGAGAGCGGTGGGACTCTTTCGGGACCGGAAATATCCTGCAGCAATCCGAAGAGAACCAACGCTGGAGCCGAGGGGTGCGGCTAGTCCTCCGAGATCCAGGAAGATGGGAAGATGACAATCTTCAGGGTGATCATGCCCAGGTGCGAGGAAATCTCAATGGATTCGGGTGTTCAAGGCGCTCCGTCGAGTCGCTTGTCGTCCTCGATATGCTGATCACGACACGAGCGGAGCCTCCTGCCGATACACTGATGTCGATGACCGAGAGCTGCAAGAACGAAGGGCACCCAAAGGGAAAAATGCTCTGGTGAAGGTGGGCGAAGATGCCAATATGATGGTACTTCGGGCGTAAAAGCGCGCAAGCAGTGCAGTGCGAGATGTCCAACCCTGTCGACATCTGAAAGAAGCTCCTCAGAGCCGCAACAGCACCGCGGATCTGGTTCAACAAAAGTTGGAATGACAATAAGGATGGTTTTATTTTGATTTTAAAATGAAAATAAAATAAAATCGGATTCAGTCCGAACAGACTGTCGCACCGGCGACGGCCCGCTAAAAGCGCAAAGCAGCGCCTGCGGAACGAGGGTCCAGTAGGCGGCACAGCGAAGGTGCTAGCCTCGCTCGTTTCGGATCGAGCTAGCCGATGTCGAGGGCGGCTGAATGGTTCGAGACCTCTTCGCTAGCATGGTTGAGGTAGCGTTCACCCCACATCGGGTGGTTTGAGAGGTGTGCGTTTCAAGACGCACTCCCTGCAGCCGTACACAGTATTCTTGCCGAACGAGTGACTCTGGCGGGCATTTGTCCGGGTCTTGTCCTTTTTTGGCACTCCGTGCAAACCTTGCATGTGTCACGTCGAGCGACAGGGTCTTTAAAGCTAGCAAGACGGGGTCGCCACCCTTGTCCAGAATTCGTTCTGAGTTCCGTTCAGTGACTAAAGCGAGTGGCGGCAACTTCGTGAACGATTTCATGCCTCTCAACGTCCTCTTCAAACACTGAGGTAGCTGCAACGTTCAAAAGGTGCTTCCGGTGGACGGTGCTACACGCAAGGCGGCCGTTTGTTGATTTCTCGGTGCGACGCTGCATAATTATTCGCCGGTTGGCCCTGCCCAAATTACAACCTGGCAAGCGCAGTTCAAAGAAAGTCTGTTTATCCCTTTGGATGCCTTGCATCGAGCGTGTTCAAGGCCTGCCGGTTGCCTCGGGCCTTCTTGGGTGCAGAAGCGAGATTCGGCAGCCCCGTGCGTCAAGTTCCCACGCCAAGCGGTCGCAGCTGCTGCCATTACCAAGCCAGAGGTATCACCGTAGCCGAGCTCTGACGGTTCGACGTCGGGCATCAATGGATCAAACAAACAATGCCGCGCTCCTTGTTGGCCGCTCGCAAGTCTACCAGACGCATGTCAGTGATTCGGCGGTGGCCTTGTTCAGCTCTCCACGCTGGTGACGAATTGCACGATTGCGTCCTCGGGTGTCACCCGAGACTTTGAAATTTCAAACCCTGACCTTGTTACGACGTGTGTTTTACGTATCGATGGGGATGCCAAGCGAGGTGCCTGCGTCGACGGCAGCAGCTCAATTGACTAGCGTGGGATCAAAACGTCAAACTTTGCAACCACGGCACGCTCCAGAACCATCGTCTCGCCGAGCCTTCACACCCGAGGCAGGGTCTCGACTGTTTGGACAAGCATACCCGGACGACCTGTGGGACCATTGTCTCGCAAAAGACCGCGACGAGAAACACACCGGAACACGGACAGGGATAGCTATGGCGGCGAAGGAGAATGCATTTACCATGGAACAAACCGAGTCTTGCCTAGCGTCGTTTTGCCTCGGCTCTACTCAAGCAAGCTGAACAGCACATGTTCGAGGCCGAGTTTCCGAATCTTGCCCATTTTCGCAACTTGAATCAACAGACGAGGCAGATGGCTCATCCACCTATCTCCGACGTTGTGCAGCGGATCATTCCTGACCGCGAATTCGGTATCTCGATTCTCGGGACCGTTGCTGCACTCAGCCCACGAAATGCAAAGGGTTCCACACTGCCTCTGCTGGTGCGTGCAACGCTAAGCTGATCCCTGATCGGAACGATCTTGTCGCCAACGGATCAGAACCATGTAGCTCAACCACGATTTGCTTTCCCATGAAGAAAAATGCTGCAACTCACCATATGGAACGCACGTCTGCAAGGCGTCGGTCGAAACAATGACGTTTCAGAAGTCAAATGCTGCCGTTGTGGTTGGCCACTCGGTCGTGTGCTCATTGTTGGGATGACGGGCCGAGCTGTCAATTTTCACGACCTTGCAGGCCATGCACGGAATGGCAACAAAATAAACAAGCTCCCGCTCAACGTTTTGGAAATTTCAGATCTGCATCGCTTGCTGTTCGTCGCTAAAAATCTCGCGCATTTTTTTGAGCTGTCAAATTGCCCTTCGAGACTCGTCTTCGGCTTCGATTCGAAGCTCGGCGAAAGGCGCAGCGGGCTAAGGCTCCTTAGTGTTATTGCGCCTTTGTCGGGAAGGGTCCACGCCAACTCTTATGCATGATCCGACTCATCAAGCATGGTCCAGACTACTCGTGACCCCGCTTCGCGAGACCCTCGAGACTTCTTAACGACCTCGTATCTGCACCGCCTGACTGTGAGTGTCAGTCGAGGCGCTAGACAACCGCATCCGACCTGGCCAAGACACAGCCAAAGCGAATGTAGCAGAGGGCACAACAAATAAGCCACCGCCACAGAAACCACGCGTAGCGACATGGCTTTTGCATCAGTGTTCGTGCAAGCCTCTCGCCTAGTGTGGTATCCGATCCTACTGCTCGACTTCTCCGAGATGGAAAATTGGTGATCTGAGCCTTGGCTTCGTTTGGTCATCCGGCAAAGAGCAGAGCAAGATGGCGTGGGAAAGTGTGGGACGGATCCGATTTCTATTAGTACAGTACAGCAGAATCCATGTCACACCCAGGTCAAACCGATGGCACTGCCGTTCGCGCTATCGTAGATCGATTCGGATGTTCCGGAAACTTGTGCGGAAATGCAAAGGAACGCCGCTCGAGATAGTGGTGCAGCTCAAACAGACGCCACAAAAGGGCTCTCCGGATTACAGTGGCGACCGTCCCACTCGATGTTGCCACACCAAGTTTCGTCATACTGTACACTGTACGGACAGGTGATTTTCCGCTCCTCTGAGCCCGAAGCCAATTTCGACACGGAGCCAGCGGAGCTCAGAGCCAGGCGCGCCCATCCGACCTTTCCTTTTGCTGCTGCCGGTCGCCACACGTAGGCCTGGGTGGGCGGACAAGTCAAAACACGCTGCCTTATCCTCTCTTCGCCGTGTGCTTCTGCGGCATTATCTCAACTTCCCTATCGATCCCTTCTTTGGCAAGCGAAGAGCATGTGTTGGTTGCCACCGTTCTGCTCGGTCATCAGTGTGGGGCACATTAAGCATCGGGGGGTGGTGTCATATCACACGGCTTGCATTAAAGTACAAGCAGAGCCAACGAGGACAACGGGTCTAGAACACGATGCGCGCCTTGCACTGGTTGCATGACACAAGGCTCCGCTCGAACATTTCCTCATTTTGCTCTGCATCCTCCACCTCTCGACCCTGCAGAATCACATGGAGCCTGTGCCGCGTCAAGTCTTGGCAAGCCGAGCCGGTCAGAGCACCATCGCTTTCGGGACCTGGCCCTGAATGCATGGTTGAGTCACCCTTCGAAACACCTTCCTCGGCATCGATGCGTTTGTCCGCATGTACGGCTCCACCATCTATCGACAAATTCAACTCGCCCGCTTCGATCTTGGGCATCGTTGTCGCCATATCGATACAGTACCCCTGAAATCCCATCTGAAGTCCCTCTCCGCGCAGAAAAGGCTGCCCAGGTATCCGTGATCGTCGTTTCCCAACTTGGACAATGATCTGGGTGGTATGGCAGTCTCGAAATTGCACGACCATGTTCGATCCGCCAATACCTTGCGTTGACCAGGGCCGACTCGGCCATCGTGGTACCTCGTGCTCACGATGAGCGGACCACACTGAGCCGTTGTTACCGCCCTGTCCCTTTGAACATCGATCGTCTGCAGCAGCCTGTTGCCAGATCCGTGAGTCAGCCCTGTCCGTCTTGACGATTGTGCGCACTCCTCTCAGCGACGGCTGTGAGCGAAGCTGGTGGATTAGGAACGCCCCTGCAATGCCGTGCCAGCCAGTCAGATGCAAGCTGCGAATCTGGTTGACACCCTTGCTGCTCTGTGAATCGGTTGATATCGATGGTACCACATTTCGGCGACCACGCTTCATGCGCGCACTAGCACGGTTGCTGAAATCTTGCACATCTTCTGCCGCTAGGAAGACGAGAATGGACTGTAAGAGATGCAGGTCAATCAGGCTTTCATCCCTGGTGAGCTGATGCACAGCCTGAGACAGGTCGATTTCGTCCTTGCAATGTGACTCTGCATCGGTCACTTCGCGCTCGAAACACGACGACGGTGTCAGTCCGAAGCGCTCGAGCTTCCTGGCGGCTTCCCTCCACTCTGCGAGGTTCAGTCGATGTGCAGGCTCCAGGAACAACAGCTCTCGATCGAATTGCGCGAACACCTTGCGCAGCGCATGACTTGCCGCTGTGCTGAACACTATGAGCCCTGCCAGGTCCAGAAATCGCGAAAGATGGAACAACAGCTCGGACGGCAAAGCCTCGATGTGCGCTCGATTACTTCGACGGGGTTGTTGTAGCCGTTCGAGGGTCTCCACCGGGTGCTCGGACAGAGATCTTGTCTTGTCCATGTCAGGCAGATATCCGGGCTGATGTTGGTTTCAGATTGGCGCTCGTCAGTCAAAGACACAAGGCAAACCCCGAAACAGACTCGAGAGGCTTTAGTGCAGGCGACGGACGCTCGGATCCGCGTTACGGCAAGGCAAGTGTTTGCGCCATCGATTCGGAAGAAAGGAAGCACCGAGAGCGTCTTGTAGCTGTGGGGTCGATGACAGTCTCTCCGGGCTTGGCGGCCTTGGCACGAAGAGGTATGTGAGATGCAAGATGCTCGACATCACCCGAGTGAGTTCTTAGTTACTTGCCTGAGCTCGACTGCTGACAACTAATTTGACTGTCCTAGGACTTTGTCCATAGACCGATTCAGGCTCGAGGACTATGTTCGTCTATGCTTTCGGCCATGCTCTGACGGTAGCGGAAGCCAGTCCATGTACGGTCGAAGCGCAGACTTTGTGAGGTCTGGATGCAAGATGTCGATGGTGCAACAATCGAGTAAGGCCCGTATGGTGGTGCTATTTTAATATCTGTTGCAAAGTACGAACGTAGAGGTCGGAACCGATGGTGACCCTTTCGAGGCGTGTGGATGCGGACGCGAAACTCGCTCTTCCAGCTGCAGTACTTGGATCCAGGTATCAGATGACGCAGTTTGCTTCGACCCGGGTAAGTGGCAACGGACGAGGCGCAATGCAACCACGGTCAGCATGCAAGGAACGTCCAGTCGCGGATTCCGAAGCCGAGAGAGCTAGGTTCGGTAGCGTGTGAAGGGCCCTCGGCGACAACCGTAGATCCGGTGACATTGATGTGGTGCTACAATGAAACATGCTGCTTCGGTTGTTGTTACTCGGAAGCTCGTGCGGCGGGTTGTCCTTTATCGAGGTGGAGGCGAAACGTCCCCAAAAAAGGTTGGCTTCCCAAAAGCGAATCGGCCTAACATTCTGGAACAACAAATTCGCGGCTATGATGTTTGTCTATGAAATTGTTCGTTCTCAACGCAACAACAGAATCATCGTTGAGCATTGCCTTCTCTGACAGTCTCGACGACAAAGCACGGACTCTTCCAGAGGCAAGCCATTGGCAACAGGCGAGCCTGAAGAAGCAACGCAATAAGATAGAATGTGGTGCCAGGGCGGTGAGAGATACAAGATGACATGCAGAATGTACGGCCGAAACGAGACAGTGGTGTTACATGAGAGCGTCGAAGATGCTCAAAGTCCTTCCGGCATCATCATGTCTTTTGTGACGGCGTCTTCGGCGTCCTGGTCGTCGTCGTCCTCCTCCTCATCGTCGTCCTGCATATCCTGATCCGAATCGCTATCTTCGTCCTGACCGTTGGTCTTCTTGATCGAGCCGTTGGACTTGCGGTCCTTGGACCACCCGTTGTCACTGGGCGCACGGATCTTGCCTGCCTGGTTTCCGACAAGCTCTTGGTCCTGCTCCGAGAGGTCGATGAGGTGGACACCGCGTTCGCCCTTGTTGTCCTCGGCATCGGCTGCGCTCCAATACGCCAGGGGAATGAGACGGAAAGCGGCCATGTGAACGAGGATGTGCTTCAAGATCTGCGCTTGATTCGAGGTGAGTGTTTGACCCTGCTTGCACACGACGTAGTCCTGCAGCAGCGTAGGGATTCCGCGTTTCAACTCTGTGGGCATGCCCAGCTGTCGCAGTTGCGGCTCCACCGGATGTGGCAGCGTGTCGGGGGGATTGGAACGAGCCATGACCGGCCCTTCTGGCAACTCGATCGTCTCGGTCGCCTTCGATCCACCCCTAGCAAAATCCACCCGCTGATAATCCTTGAACCAATCGGTCACTTCCGCAGGTGGCGACTCGGTGAATAGCAATCCCACGTCGCCCGACAGTCGTTGACTGATACCGCTGATTCCTGTCCTCACTTCCTCCTCCTCCGTCATCCCCAGCGCGAGCGCAAGCACCTTCAATTTGCCGAAGAAGATCTTGCTGCCCTTCCAAAGATCGCGCACCTCCTTGAGGTAGTTGTTGCGCATAGAATGGTGGCCTAGGATCCACACGTAGGGGAATTCTTGCGCTGCATCTCGAACCTTGTCGATGAGGTTGGCTTTGTCTTCCTTTGTCTTTTTGTCGGTTCGCGTGAGGGAGACGACCTTGGATCGCTTAGCTCGTGGCATGATGAATGATTATGCACGAGGCTGTGTGTGATGCGAGTTGAGAGGGTGAAGGGAAAGCGGTGGTTCGAGTGGAGAGGCAAGAAAGAGCGAAGAGGATGCCTCATGCCGAGGTGGAGAAGCTGCTGTTCGAGGTGTAGAACCCTGAAACAAAATTTCGAAAAATCGACGCTCAACGTGGTTGCAAATTCTTCTCAACGACCCTTGATGGCCAACCTTTTTTTCCTCCTTCCGCTGGCCGGAAGCTCTGACCACGGCTTACGTGATCCCCTCGCAGCTGGAAATTTTTCAAAAGCGTGCGTTTTTAAGGTTTTTTCTCGTGAAGGTTCGACAAGGCGACATGCATAGAGCCAGCTTCATCTAGCAAAATCTCGAAAGCTGCACGAACCGTTTCGCTGAAAGCGCATCACCTCTTCGCCATTCACTTGCTCTTCACCGCTATACCTCGTATCACTCCAGTACAAGCTCGTCGCCGCCATGACAGCCGCAGCATCAACTAACAACATGGACAGCCTCGAAAAGTCCCTTTGCGACTTTACCGGCTCCACCCCACTCGATCAACGCTTCCGCTCCCTCTTCACCATCAAGGGTCTCGCAGCCACATCCGATCAGCACATGCAACGAGCGATCTCGATCATCTCCCACGCCTTCTCTGACGACTCTGCGCTGCTCAAACATGAGCTCGCCTACGTACTCGGACAGCTGGAAGACTCTCGTGCGCTTCCGACATTGAAGCGCATCCTCGAAGACGGTGATCAGGATGCGATGGTTCGACACGAAGCGGCGGAAGCGATGGGAGCTATTTCCGATCCCTCGGTTCTGCTGGTCCTGGAGCAGTACCGTAACGACTCGGACGTGAGCGTACGCGAGACCTGCGAGTTGGCCATTTCCAAAATCACCTTTGACAACTCGGACGAGGGTCGAGCACTCAAGGCGTCGAAAGCATCGGCAAGGTTGAAGCAGGAACAGTCGGGTTCCCACGGTGTAGAGTCCGCATTTGCACCCATCGACCCAGCTCCTGCCATGACTTCCTCTGCTTCGAGCAAGGAAGCTGCAAAATCCGAGGCTGAAGGACAGAGCTACACTGCCGACCAAGTACCACTCTTCCAACAGACGCTTTTGGATACCAACCTCTCGCTGTTCGAAAGGTACAGAGCCATGTTCGCGCTTCGAAACGTCGCACACGGTGGCGGAGAAGGAGCGGTCCAGGCAGTCTTGGCATTGGCGAAAGGTTTGAAGGATGGTTCTGCGCTGTTCAGGCACGAAATCTGCTTCGTCTTTGGCGAACTCTGCCACCCCGCTTCCATCCCTAGCATGCTGATGGTGTTGGACGACAGCACCGAACACGAAATGGTTCGTCACGAAGCCGCAGAAGCACTTGGTGGGATCGTAGAGGAAGGTGAAGAGGACGGTAAGAATGGAGACGGTGACTTTACAAAGGTACTCGAGACGCTGCAAAAGTGGGCACAAGACGGTGAGGCGCCAAGGGTCGTTAGGGAGAGCTGCATCGTGGCGCTGGACGAGTTGAAGTACAACAACGATCCGACTCAATTCCACCGCATCGAGGCGCCCACCGCCGTCGCTGCATAAGCCTACCGGCTACCTTGTTTTTCGTCTCATTAGCATCCCCTCGCATCATCGTCTTCATCCTTGTTGTACTCTAGTCATCTCGTTTCAATACATTCGTCCCACTGACTCTCAATCCATCAATCTGACATCACGCCTAGCACGACGACGAACCCGCTGAACAGGAGAACAAAAGTCTGATTTGCATAGAGGACAGACATACAAATACAGTGCGATCAACAGCGACGAACGGATGCAAAAAGAGACGACGACAAATTTGCGAATGAGAAAGGGTATATGAAAGAACTATGCGCGCGACGGCTAGGATCGAAAGCACTCAAACGGCAAGCGGCGCTTCAGTATCGCCACCGTTCCGAACAACACCGCCCTGCGCACCAGCACCGATGCCAAGAGCGCCCTCCAGATCGAGACGAGGAAACTCCCACTTGCCGGGACCGGTAGGGCCCATGAGCTCTTCGCTGTAGTTGAGCATTTTGATCAGCTGCGGCAGCTTGGGCTCTCGACCTTGACTCTGCGAAGCCAGGATGGCGGCGTTCAGTTCGCCGGCCGTCTTGAGACGTTGGCTGGGCGAAAGCAGCTCGGCGACGTGCGGTGGTGCGGCTAGCGGCCCAGAAGCTGCGACGCCTGCAGCTTTCGGCACGTCAAAAGCGAGCAACGCCATAGTGCGCTCGAGCTCAGGTAGCAGATCCGGATGCTCTTCGCCTCGAGGCGCTAGTTCCTCGGCGGCAAATGCCAGCGCTTCGTTGACGAGGCCGGCGCGGATGAGCTCGATCAGGCGTTGTTGTTGCAGGTGGAAGAAGAGGAGTGGGTTGTTGTCCAGAATCTATACGATTGCAAAAAGCAGCAAAGTGAGGCTGAGAGTCAGACATCAGATCCTTTCGTGCATCTTTCCAGACAGCAGCAGCGCAGTTGGCCATGGCAAGTCAGAGTTGTAAAGTATTTGGTGTAAAAAAGTATCCGCACTTAGACTCCCACTGGAGCCCGTTGCTAAGCGTGGTGCATGAAAAAATTGTCATCATTCAAAGCGGGCGCAGCTGAAGATGTCGTGCTGCGAGTCGTGCTCGTTGTGAGGCCATTTGCGACAAGAAAAACGATCGTGCTGCTGCTGCCAGGGCCTGGAAGGTCAAGGTGAGTTGAGACGTACCTCTGGATCTAGCTCGTTGACGCGTCCGATGGCATCATCAATATCTCCACGTTGAATCGCTCCACGAATGATCATGCGGTTGAGGATGCTGTCCGAATCGACAAAAGGCTTGAGTCCACTCTCCTTGCTGAAGCAATCGGCTGCATCCTTGTAGCCCTCTATGACCAGATAATCCATTACGAGGCGGTTGAGATCGCTGTTTGAATCAAGATAAGCAAAGGGACTTGGTCAGGAATCTGAATACCAAAAGCGGTCTGTACCTCAGCAGCAGATCCAATCAGTCGTCTTTGCATGCTTCCGTCGATCAAGTCCATCTTGATTCCTCTCGCTCGATGGGTCAGTGGGCATAAGTAAACTGGTTTTCCTCATCAGATGTAGGAGAGATTCCCACTTTGCGTCAAGTCTCATCATAAAAAGTCGAGCGAGGGTGGATGTCGGAGGAGCTGAACTGAAGCCTCTGAATCTGCTGCTGCGATACATCGTCGAGGTAGAAGAAGACTTACTCTTTGGCGACATTGATCGATGAGAGCTGTCGTTCCCACTCTGACTTCTTGAGGGGAGCTTTCGACATTTTGGGTCAACACGGACAGGATCGAGCCTGGATGGCGGGACAATGGCGAGTCTCGAGACAAAAGTGCGAATGACGACGGTGCCTGCCCGCTGCAATGATGATGTCCGATCGACGGAGAGGCTGAAAGAAGCCGTGCTTTGGTGAGTAGCGGAAGGCAAAGGGTCCCGAATGATCCGGCCCGATTGGCGGGCAGCGAGGGCCGGCGGGCCGTGGTCAGGAAGGAAGGAACGCAGTCGATGGTTTCACTGTTCTGTGTCTCCCGAGCTGCCTTTAGTCGGGCGAGGAAAATTTTGGCTTGGGTCGAATCAAGAGACTAAGAGTGATGGTTGAGGACGAAGGCTTTCCATGCGTCTGTGTGATTGGTTCGTGACGGCGCGAAAAGCTAAGACTGCCATTTTGTAACTGCATATTTTCAGTGCACGATTAGTCGGTGTGGACCCAGTTGGAGAGTAACCCGGCCGTAAGAGAGGGTCGATCACAGTGGGGAATTGGGGATGCGCTGAGTCGCCTCGTTGAGCGTTGCCTTGATCAGCACCACGAACATCTCAACCCTTCGTTCCAGTCAACCACCATCAACTCGCCTCTCCATATCGCACGCAATCGCTTTCCCAGACTTTCCCTGGCTGCACGGACTGCGACTACGAAGCTCGTCTCGCATCAGCTGCTTCTCCTGCATCGCAACCTCAGTCCAACCTCGCATATCGGGTCGAGCAATTTGGCACTGTAGTTCCGTCGGAGTGACCATCTCTTTCCTCCCTTTTGCATGCCAGAAGGGCTCTGTACGCTGTCTCTTTTCTCGTCCAGAAGTTGATGTTGGTGAATGATCAATTTCTTTAGTCTCCCCTGCTGATTGATCCGGTTAGCGACTCTTGTCTTCCTGAAAGTATTATCCTCTCCCACAGAGGTAGCAGCTGTGCCTCTCCTCAAGATTTCTGCACCTTCCATTGAAGCTGCCTTTGTACCTCTGACGCACTGGCTGTCTTCTGCTGAGTAGATACGTCTCGCTCTTGCATCTCTTGCCTCTGGCCCTTCTTCCAAACACTCTGCCTCTCCACCCCGCCATAGGTGCGAACGAAACAGCATCATGGCATCTGCATCTGTCTACTACAAGTTCAAATCCCAAAAGGAACCTTCGCGCATCACCTTTGACGGCACCGGCATCTCAGTATGGGACCTCAAGCGCGAGATCATACTCCAAAACAAGATGGGCAGAGGCACCGACTTTGACCTTGGCGTCTACAATGCGGACACCAACGACGAATACAAGGACGACAACTTTCTGGTCCCACGCTCCACCCAAGTCATCGTGCGCCGCCTGCCACCATCCAAACCCGGTCGCGGAACCGCGCAGAACTATGTAGCCGATGTCAACGGAGCCGCCGACACCACCGGCGCAAGTCGTTTCTCGGGCACCGCCAATGCTTCCGGTGCCAAGCCGACCGATTCGCGTACACAAGCCTACCGTGGCCCTATGACGATGAGATTCGACGGCGGGAAGGATCCTAGCTCATCCTCGGCGCAACCGTTTCCGGGCGCTGGCCCTTCAGCTGGCGCAGGCGGCGGCGGTCCTGCAGCTGCTGCTACCGGAGACGAAGCCGATCGCATCGCCGCCATGTTCCAAGCAACCACGGAGCAGTGGGACGAGACGCAAGAACGAATGTCCCACGCCACCTACCGTGACCGCTCCGGACAAGCACGTCGAGGCGGTCCTCCGCGTCCCATGACGACGCAGCGCCCTCATCAGCAGGTTCCTGATCGTCCGCCGCCGGTCGGCTACGTCTGCTTCCGCTGTGGCAAGCCAGGTCATTGGATCCAAGATTGTCCTACCAATGACGACAAGGATTTCGACAACCGACCTCGTTTCAAGCGCACCACAGGTATTCCCAAGTCGATGCTCAAGACGGTCGAGCAACCCACCGACGAAGACCATCGCGCTGGTGTCATGCTCACCGCCGACGGTACTTACGTCGTTGCCCGCGTGGATCAAGAGTCGTGGCGAAAGAACCGCGTTCGCACAAAGCCGCTCACCCAATCCGACGTGTACCAATCACCACCTACCGACAACTCGCTGGCCTGCTCGCTGTGCTCCAAACTGCTCCGTGACGCTGTCGTGACGCCATGTTGCAAGACCAAGTACTGCGAAGAGTGTATCCAGACGCATCTTTTGGAGCACGAGTTCATGTGTGCCGAGTGCGACAGGCGTATTGCGGATTTGGAGCAGCTCCAACCAGATCAAGAGACGCGCAAGAAAGTCAAGGAGTACATCAAGGAGACGATCGAGCAGAGCGAAAAGGAGATTGCGGAGGAAGGCAGCAAACCTGACCAGACAAACGATGCAGCCGACAGTAAGGCCGGCTCGCCAGCTCCGGGACGTCAACGCACGCTCAGCCCCGGTGCTTCGCACAACGATCAGGACGAACAGGCACACAGAGCCAACGCTTCCGCCGACAACAACAGCCTTGCGTACGGCGAAGGAAATGCTGCCGGCAACGCTCCCGGCAACGCAGGACAGCCAGCGATGGCGTTCAACCCGCAAATGGTGCAGCAGATAATGATGATGCTGCAAAATCCGCAGCTTCCACCTCCCATGCGCATGCAGCTGCAGATGCAACTGCAGATGCAGCAGTTCGCCTTCATGCAACAGATGCAGCAACAGCAAGGCGGTAGTCAGATGAACATGGGAATGATGCAGGGCGCACCCAACATGTCGTGGGGCCAGCAGCAGGCGGCGCAATCCACCAACCCGTTCAGCCACCGTGCTCCGCCGACCAACGAGCACTCGGCGTACATGCGCGTGCCCGTCAACCAGGCGAGGACCAACACCAAGGTGACGGGCAACAAACGCGATCGCCCTACGGATTTCCTAGAGGTTGGCGGGAAGGACGGGGCTCCGGCGGGGGATGCGAGCAAAGCCGCTCGGACTGGATGATGGACGAAAGAAATGCAGAAGAGCTTGTCGCAATGCAAACGTTGTGTGCTTCGATCAGGACGATGTTGTGCGCACGAGGGTATGAACTTAGCAGACGATGAAATGATTGAGTAAATTTGAGTAATTAAACGAAGCGTTGAAGAGAAATGTCTACAAATATCGTGGCACAAAAATTACATGCCAAAAGATGGCGGGTATACATCTATCCCTTTCTCGTCCTCACCTCTCTCTCACGGTCCCGGCTCATCGCCCATCCACTTGACCGCCTCGGCATACTTTCTGATATCCGAGAAATACTGATCGCCGACCTCGTCTCCCCTACCACTTGCGATCTTCAATATCGCCTCGTTGACCCCCCTCGCCCCCAAAATGTCCACATGGTCACCGGTGGACTGACCACCTCTCAAATCCATGGCTTCCGGTTCGTGCTTCAACTCGTGAGTCACGACACTGATGTTGGCCGGATTCCAAATGCTGTGCTTCCAACCCTGAGCACACATCGCTCCCAAACTCAACAGGGATACCGTACCATCGCCTTCGCCCATCTTGCAACCAGCTCTGACTTTGGGTAGAGCACCTTCCTTCTGAACCACGTGGTCGATCCAACTGAGACGTGCGGTGGGGAAGTCGAGCGCAGGGGTACGCGAGACATCGGGACATTCTTGACCGAAGCATCCTGGTTCATCGAGTTGTTCACCGATCGAGGATTCAGTGACGTATTCACCTTGCTGATACCAGTACGAGCGTTCGGTGGGTTTGCCCACTCCGTAGATGCAGTACATCTTCATGCTAGGTGCATTGGGCAGTGGCGCTTCGAGCGGGTTCGACCACTTTGTGTGGTCCGCGTTGTTGGCCTGAAGCTTGTCAGCATCGCGTTCGATGCCGTGCGAATAGTTGGTGGCAAGCATCTTTTGGAAGGAACTGGGAGCATGTTGAAGCATAAAGTTGTGCGCTGCTGTGGCCGTGAGATTGGTTCGCACCGTCTGCTCGTTGAGGTCGTGTTGGTCTGTGCCGGGTTTGCGGAAGCTGTAGATGTGACCGTGGGTGTCCTCGGCTCCATCCTCGTCGTCGGGAGCCCAGGTGGAGTTCCCCCAGATATCTTCGCCTCCCTTGATGAGCATGCTTGCGCCACCGGCCCACGTGCGGAAGAGCTTGGCTCGCTCACGTCGGCTGAAGAACTTCTCGAGAAGGTAGGCGGCTGCCGGTGGGACTTCGACGGTATCTCGCATCTCGCCAGAGAGCATGACGGCCATGGCCTTGGGTACGCCGAGGAAGGTGCCTGCGATCGAGGTGAAGGCTTCGATGTGATCCTCGACCCAGGTTGGCCCACCGTTGCCGTAGAATTCGCCTTCGGCTTCCACCCACTTCATAAAGTAGTAGAACACGGAGCTGCCCATGGAATGCGCTACGATGACGGTCTTCTTGCCGAAGAGTGCCTTGTTCTGTTCGATCTTGAGCTTCAAGCGCGTAAAGTACCTGTCGCGAACTTCGAGGTTGTAATAGCTCAATCTCCAATCGTAGCTGGCGAGAAAAAGATTGTTGGTGTCGTAGCCGAGCACGGCGAGGTTCTCGATGACCTTGCTCCAAATCCAGTAGCCAGCCGCAAAGAAACTGGCGGCATCCAGACCTTCTGCAGCTCGTACACGAATGCCTGGTGGGTCGAGACCGGTCTCTGGATCGAGTGAAAGATGGCGGACCCACATTTCCTTTTCGAAGACGATGGTGCGCATCATTGTGGTGGTGCCCCAGAGACGTTTCCGGAAGTAGCTCGCTGAGCTTTCGTCGGTTGTCCAACTCTCGAGACCGGTAGACACGACACCGGGGATGAGGATCACAGGGTGGTCGGCGGTGTAGCCTTTGCGGCTGAGATCGCGACCGATTCCAAAGTCTTTGTTCTTGAACCAGTCTCGAGATCGACTGAAGAGGTTGTCACCCATGTCTGCGAACTCCTTGGGCATGCCGATGTCGATGGAAGGAAAGTCGATGCTGAAGCCGTCCAAGGAGTCGTCCACCAGCGAGCGTAGTGACGCGACGTGCTGAGCCATTTGGACGTTTCTAGATGCGAGGAACGCGATGACGGCACCAAGAGCGGCGCCAAAGATGAAGAAGAGACGTCGATAGCGCATGAGACCCTTTTGGATGGGGACCTCGGCGATGTCGTGGCGTAGAAAGGGGATCTCGGACAGATCGAGCTCGTGCCATGGAGTTCCGGGTGCTGTGACGCTGTAGCTGGCCCTGCCTTTCATGGAAGGACGCCTGCTCTTGTTGAGGATGATCTGCTGGGGTGGCGTGCTTGTTCCATCGTTGCTGTTCGACGTTGACGACGATGCAGCTCCATTGGAGTGCGTGTTGTGCTGGTGCGCAGAAGAGGATCCATTGTCGTTGTGATGGTTTGCGCCGCTGCGCTTATTCTTGCGGTTGTTCATGGTTGCGCACAATCAAAAGAAGGTTGTGCGCTTGGGACAAAGGCGTCTATCGGAACTCCAGGGAAGGGGACGGCGGTGGTGGTGGTGGAAGGCAAGAAGGAAGAAGGCAGGGCAGGTCGGAGTTGAGACTCCGTCTGGCAGAAGTGGAGGAATCGAGCCGTAAGAGCGATTTTGTCCGTCCAGTTTCAATATCGACGATCTCTGATGGCTCAGCAGGAAAGCAGACTTGGGACCCTGTACCATTGCGCTGTCTTGCAGCTATTTTTGGATTTCGGCACTCGAAACAGTCGCGTGAACACGGGCGATTTTCGGCTGGTGCTGCTTTTTTTCTGACGGTGTAACATGATCAGGAAAAGGCAATTCCAGGGTCCAGCTGAAACACACAGCACAGCCGCTCACCGAGCAAGCTGCGAACTTAACTTTATCGAGCAAAACGCGCCCACGCTCAGTCACGGGTCTTCCGAGATGCTCTGCATGCATGTTGGCCAGCTTCACTGTCCATACGGTTGGTCGAACAACCTGGATCACCACCACTATCACACTCGAGACCTGAAGGAGACATCCCAACGGCGATCACTTACGACCAAAGCTATCGAGATACTTGGTCCCACTCTCCTTTCGTTCGTGGTTTCTCCTACAAGATGGAGCCCTGATAGTTATTTCGACCCCGTCCCTTCCCCGACCCGAACACCGGGCTCGTCCGCCGAAACGGTAACGAGGCACCTCCGCCGAAGATGCAGGTCGTCATCCCTGATCTGGACGACAAGCAGCTTCTCGTGCCGCCACGTCGGATCCAATCTCCCACCGCTTCAGTCACCTCGTCCAACAACCATGTCAGCGCAAGTCCACCTTCCTCAAGCCGTCAATTGCACAAGATCACCACAGCAAACTTGCCAGGGCCTTCCAACTGGGTCGAACAGCCCTCGTCCTTCTACTCGCCCACTTCACACACGCACAGCGCCTATTCGCAGTCCTCCAACCAGTCTCCCATCTACACAAATGCTCCGGCGGGTCCCTTTCGCGGTGCCGCGCTGGGATGGCATGGCAGAACTGGCAGTGCCACCAGCGACTCTTCTGCTGGTGGCTTCGGCGGTCTAGGCTTCCGCATGCCTCCCGCCGAACAAGAGCAGCCTAGCTCCTCCAGCAGTCTCCCGGCTGCAGGTGGTTCTTCTGTTTCAGCTTCCTCCTCGTCTCCCTTCAACTTCCCCTCAAAGAAGCCATCGATGTCGTCCCTTCGCTCTCAGATGCGTGCGCACCAGCTCGAACCCGATCCTTTTCCACAGCAACCCTGGCCAACCACTCCGCGCGCAGAACCGCCGCATCTGGACATCCCCTCCACCGCTTCCGATGCAGGCGACCTCACAGCCGGCTATCGCTCCGGTCTGTCAACACCGCGTCCGCCACCGCCAGCATCGAGCTTTCCTTTCCAACAGCAGTCGCTGCCGTCTCCTGGCTTTCACTCGCCGCCAGAAAGGTCCGCACCGC
Source organism: Pseudozyma hubeiensis SY62 (assembly GCF_000403515.1). Lineage (NCBI taxonomy): Eukaryota > Fungi > Basidiomycota > Ustilaginomycetes > Ustilaginales > Ustilaginaceae > Pseudozyma > Pseudozyma hubeiensis. Next base: position 437,174 of record NW_012133814.1, on the reverse strand, counting down.
TTGTGTCGGTGCGAGGCCGCAGCGACAGCTATACCTCCTCACCCTCCCGCTACCAAGGTCACAGTGCCTCCGCCTCTCGTTCCTCCCGCTTCCACCACGCTCCCACCGCTTCCTATCACTCCGATTCCCACAACTCGATTGGCGGCATCAGCAGCTCGGCAAGCAGCGCCGCTCACCCCTATGCCAGCTCCATCACAGATCTGCCGCCCGTGCCGCCCCTTCCCAGCGCAGCTGACAGTATTTATGCCGATATGCCCGTGACGCCCGGCGGCCATACCAACAACGCTGCCTTCCATCTCCCGCGCGCTATGGTCAGCACCACCTCCGTTGACGTGGCTGACCTCACAGGCAGCCCGCTCAGACTAAACACACGCCAGCTGCATGAAGACCCCACCCAGCAACGACTTCCGCGTCGTTCCGAGGACCACGAAGACGCCTCGAGCGGCGACCATGCTCAGTGGTCCAACGCGCAGCGATCGCGTCAAAGGCCGCCGCAGTCCTTCAACAGACGCGCTCACAGTCCCGCGCCATCGCGACCCACTGCGCTTGCCATCAGTCTCGGCGCCGAAGGGCTCGGCCAGCTTCCACCTGGCATTGGCACGCCTGACCCCCGCGCTCCTGTCGAGTACGCGCTCAACATCCTCATGAGTCGTTTCATTACTCTTGCAACTGCAAAAGCGAAGCGTGCGCTCGAATCCGCCCAGGACAACGATCCAATGCTCCTCTGTGCACTCAGTCCCGAAGACGACGCTCTCTTTGAATCAGTCTGCGACTCGCTTGCCCACATTGCTCGCAAGGGCGCCGACTTGGTCATCCGCAGTCTATTTCGCTGGAAGTCGATCACGCTCGACGCAGACATCGATGCCGATCTCGTCCGCCGACACCTGACCTCGGTCGCCCCCCCTTCGGCCTCCTCTGCGAATGGCACCACGCGCGACATCGCTCTCTATCTGGCGCGTCGTAAGGAGCTATTTGCCATCCACCTCGTCACCAAAGCGCTCGTCGTCATCACAAAAGTCCTGGCGCGAGACTCGCTCAGCGAAGCACCCGCCGCAGAGTTTGAAGAGCAAACTTTCACCATGCTACTGGCGTGCACGCGTGAGAAGGACAAGGACCGCATCCTACCGCGTTCCATCACTCACATCCGCGACTTTTGCTTTGAGAGCGTATCTCATCTCATCGGCGAAATCTCGCGCGTGCGATTCGTTACCATCAGCGACCGCTTTGTCGAGATTCTCGAACAATCCACACGGGCACCATCTGGCAAGACGGTCGAAGATTTGCTGGTCGCCGCCATCCACAGTCTACGTCACCTGAAAATCACCACCTATCCGATGGAGCTCTTCGAGGAAGGTGCCGAGTTCGTCGATGTCCTTGCCCGCCACTATGCCAATTGCCACGGATTCCGCGTCAAGTCCAGCTTTGCTGAGGCTTTCGCCCATCTCATGCTGCCCGTCGCACAGACCGCGTCAGCGGAAGTTAACCATCCCACGTGGACAAAGGCGATCGACACCATTTGGCCACGCATGACTGCCATGGCAACTAAGCCACGCTACTGGACTGTCGCCTACCCGCTGCACGTAACGCTGCTCGCTGTATCGCCCGAGGAGAAGCTCGCTTCGAGCTGGTTCGCCTGCATGGAAGCCGGCGTTGCCAAACTCAAGGACCGCGTCAATCGCACCGTCGTGCTCAACGCTGCCGTCAGACTCCTCTGGGCGTACGCCTTTCGCTGCCACGAGAGCCACACAAACACTCACAAGAGACTCGAGGCATTCTTCCGACTCTGGTTCCCAGCCAATCGTCGCACCCTCAATCCGCCCGATAGCTCGCCAGACCCCTTCATCATGATGGTTCACCACGCTCTATACCGTCATTTCGACTTTGGACGCGAGCTCCTTCTCGGCTTTCTATGCCATTCGGCCCTCGGCGGAAGCACGCTTTCGTTTCAGTCGGATGTGTTGACGGGTCAACGCATGACCATCGCCATTCGCGCGATCTTGCTGACGCTCAATGCCTACGTCAAGGGCGAGTCTCCTCCCTTCCCTTCCAGCGCCAACTTTCATCAATTCGACTTTGACACGCTGCCGGAAGGCTGCGGCGACGAACTACCGGAAGCGTTCAAGTATCCCAAGACTGAAGTCGGAGAGACACAAAATCTGTTCAACGACCTTATCTGCAAAATTGCGCTCCTCTGTGACCATCAGATCAGCGACATGACCATCTTCGACGCTCGCACCCATCTCTTTGCGCGTACCTCGCCCAACGCGGTAGCATCCACCGCCGAGCGGGCTCTGCTCGAACGCGAAGGTTACGCCTGGCGATTGCACCATGCGGCTATGCTCATGGCCGCCTACTCACGCGAGAATCAGTCGTCCAGCGATCTGCTCCGAGCATGCTTCGAATCCTGGCCGAGATGCCTCAGCGCCAACATCTCCTTCTCGAGCGTGCTTGCCATCCTCTTCCGCGCTCACTTCAGTGCCGATCCTGATCTGAGCAGGGCCTCAGCGCGTGCCCTGCGACGCATAGCCAGCCAACGAGCGGGCGGCTCTTCTGCCGTCGTCTCGGGCTTCATGCGATGGATTTTCAGAATGGAAACGGCCTTCTGGGAGATCCATCCCAGGCAGATGCTCATCATGCCCAAGATCGAAGAGGCCATCCGGCTGTGGATTGACTTCCTCCAGATATGGCTCGCCGAGCTTCGCGTCCAGAACGGTCAGACAGATCAGGGCCAGAACGGAACTCAGAAAGGCTTCGAGATGGAGCGCACCAGTGCATGGGCACTGATGGATGAAGTCGAGGCCTACGCGCTCTTTTTGCTGTGCTCGGCCTCACGCTCCCTGCGCTCCTTGGCGATCGAAGTGCTGCAGCTCATCGCTGTCTTGGACGAAGCTTTCCTTTCACCCAGGCGTCGCGCTGCCGCTGAGCAAGCTCGTGCTCAGGGCGAGGAGGAAGAACCGTCGCGCATCGTGCACCTCCTCGACTTGCCCTGCCACGATTTCCTCGATGCCAACGACCCTCATCTCAGCTGGCATCAGATCAATCATCTGGCTCGATACAAATCACCGGACCGCTCCACGTCTCTGAGGATGATCGCCGAAAGCGAAAGGGAGGTCGAACAGTCCTTGTGGTTCCGAGCTCTTCCTCTCTTCTTGCGTATGAGCTTGGAACGTTTCCCGACGACCGTGGCTGTGTTCCGGTCCTACATCACCAATCGTGTGCTCGAGATGGACCACGTTGCCGTCTACGCAGCCGACATTTCCAACCGAGCGCCCGCCAATACGATGTCCAGCGCTACTCTCAGCAAGTCGCAGGCAGCCTCGGCGGCTACGGCACCCCTCCACAGCTCCAGCTCGATGGCATCGCTGCGCGACGCTGCCGCTGCAGGAACAGCTGGTCAAACTGAGACGCTGCTCATGGCGCAACACTGGCGCTTCTACGTTCTCGCCTTGTGTACGACCACAACGTCCACCGAGGGATCTCGCGGAGGCGTGGTCGGCAATCACAGACGGAAGTCGAGCGAGCCCGAGGCGGGCGAGCGTATGATCTCGGCGCGCGATCTATTCCAAAAGCTCGTCCCCTTCTTGGCGTCGGACAACGAGGTGTTTCAGGAAGCTGTCGTATTTGCGCTCGGCAACATCAACGAGAATCACTATCTGGCCTTGCTGGAGACCATGCAAGCCTTGAGCGGAACGCTCAACGAGGATTTCAAGGTGCGCTCAGTTGCTCGAACCGGGTTGAAGCGGAACCGACGGTTGGACAGACTGCGTACAGCTCTTGCCCACGTGCTCCAGCTTACGGCTCCACACATGGAAGCTCTCGATCATCTCGACAACGCAAAGGTGGTTGGCATCACGCACAACTGGGTCAAGGACACTTTTCACTTTTTAACAGACCGCGAAGTGCGTCAAGATTGGGAGTTCCACAGTCTTCGCCGATACTTTTGCGGCGTGGTCCAGCATCTCTTCGACGGCCTTGCGAAAAGAGGCTCAGCCGACTCGCACTTTCCCTTCGAGGTTCGACTGCGCATGTTCCGCGTCTTCCGCGACTGGCACTCGTACAGCACCGTCAGCGAGGATGGACGGAACAAACTGGCCAACCTTCTCAGCACTGCCGCTGATCAGCAGAGGGACGATCGCGCCAAGGAACGCGCTGTCAAGACGCTCAACTACGAGACCCAGGCGCTGTCGTATCAGGCTGGATGTGCCATGGCGTCTCTCTGCCAGGGCGCCATCTCCATGGTCGGCGGACCAGCTCCTGCGCCGATGGCAGGCTCCTCGCTCGACCCGAGCTCACTGCTTCACTGGCTGAGCAGCCTTTTCCAGACGAGCGACGAAAAGAATCACGATCTGGCCCGCAAGGCGCTTCGATCGCTACTCGTCTACAACGACCAGAACGTTGTGCTCGTCGACAGCACGATCGATCGCTGTATCGCAGAGCAGGACCGTGCTCTGGGCAAGAAGAGTCTCTTTGTAACGACGGCCGAGGTGGTGATCGAAAAGGAGGACCTGTCCATGCCATTGCATGCTATCTTCTGCCTGGGTCTGGTCAAGCTCGGCCATCCCGACTCGAGCATCCGACGCAAGGCCCTCGCCGTGTTGGACGATTGCAGCCGCCGGTTCGACGAAACCTGCTCGCTGGATGAGTTCGAGGTGGGCGTGTCGAGTCCTTTGCCTGCCATCTACCTGAGGACACAGCGGGATGTGAATGCTCACCTCGCTATGCACTTTGACGGTCTCAGAACAGCCATGCTCAGCGAGTTCACGCGTCGCCTCCCCTTGATCGACGCCTCACGTCGTGCCACCATCCTAGGACTGCTGCCCGAATGGCTCCGCGGTCTAATCCTGCACACGGCAGACACAGGCATCGACAGCTATCCTGCGGCCCCGCTGGAGGTGGTGCTGTACAGGACCTACCTGAACCTCTCGAACCTGTTTTGCCTCACGGTCAGGTACGGTGACGAGCACAATTTCGAGATACAAGAGATTTGGAGCAGTTTGGTCGCGGCATCGGACGATTTGCAGAGTGCCGACGCCGTGGTCAGCTTCCTCATCGCTCAAGGACTTCATTTCCGGAGCGAGCAAGTCGTCACCCATTCAAAACGTGTTGTCTCGTGTATTTCGCACACGGAGGCTGGCCCGCACATCTTTGAGCAGCTCTGCGCAATGATCGAGCCAAGCCGCATGATCCAGGTACCGCGGAACGCGTCTGCACCTTCGCCCGACCCCGATCATCGCCATCTCTTCCGCGCGGATCTGACGAGATTGCTGCCCGAGCCTGAGCCGACGCTTGCATTCTCCGAGGGGCAGTTGGCGCTCTTCTACGTCGGCGAGATGGCCTACGAGAGACGTGAACAGCTCAAAACTTGTCTCCCTACCTTGCTGCATGCCATCTTCATGCATATCGACAGCCGCTCAGCATTTGTTCGCACGCAGATGGTCAAACTATTCGAGCAGCTGCTGCGCTGTTCCATCTCGATTGGGACAATCCAGGCAGGCCACGCCATTCAGCCGAGGAGCTCGACGCACATCGTTGTCGATTTCGAACGGATTGCCGCTGCAAAGGCGCACGTGGAGCGACTGTTCGCTCGACGAGCGTTCGCGAGCTGGGACGCCGAGACGCCGGACGAGGACAACGACGGCCAGACCAAGATGCCGAAAAATTTGCTGAGCACGGCAAACGATACATTGTCTGTGGTAGAGCCATTCTTCTCTTCCTTCTGCGAGGACTGGGGAGCTGTGGCACTGACCTGGGCTGCGTCCAATCCGATCCGACACATGGCATGCAGATCGTTCCAGGTGTTTCGTGCCTTGCAGCCGTCGGTGACGCCGAGCATGATGGTAACTATACTGGGCCGATTGGCAGACACCGTCTCTGACCACAAGCCTGAAGTGCATCGCTTTACGCTGGAGGTGCTTTACGCGCTCAACTTGGTGGTCAAGCGCTGCGAGCCATTCAACCGTGAGTTCTTGGCACAGACCTGGTGGGCGACGTTGGCGTGCCTGTCGACGGTCAACGAATCGGAATTCGCCGAGTCGGTATCCATCCTGGAGAGTTTGGTGGACAGGCTTGACATTGGCTCGCCCGACGTCATCGCTTACTTGGTGCGAAATTGCCCGGAAGGATGGGAGGGCGATTTCGGCGTGCTGCGCATCCTCGTCTCGCGTGGTCTCCGGTCGTGCGAGACCTCGGCGCCGACGTTCCGACTGATGGCAAAGCTGGCCAAATGTCGCGATCCAGCGCTAATCGACTTCGACGATCGATGCCGGCTGGGCTACCTATTCATCGCTGGCTTGCCATGGTTCCTGCAGGCGACTGAGGAGGGTCTCGAGGCAGCTGGCGGGTCAGTGACAAGCAAGAATGATCCTCGTAAGGCCGCCGTTGCCTCGAGCGCTGCCAAAAGGACAGGTACGGAATCAGGAGCCGCCTCCACAGGCAATGCCACTCCGATCCTCACAGCAGTGGAGACGCAGATGGTCTTGGAAATGGCCGCAGACCTGGCCGCTACCGCATCGCATCTTGACATGCGCGATCTCGAACGCGTTGCCACGTCGATCGCTAGAGCGCGCTTCCGCACAAAGGACGACTTGATCCGACAGGCTGTCAACTGCATCCGAGCCCACTACCTGGCCGAGCACGGATCCGAGATGGCCGTCCTGCTGTTGGGTGTGGTGCTGAATCGAAACGAGTGGATGCGAAGACAGTCGATGCAGGTGCTCAAGATGTTTTTCCAGGCGCTCGACACTCGGAATCACGCGGCCTTCAGCAGCCTGGGATCAGAGCTTCTGATGCCGCTGCTGCGCCAGCTGTCCACGCCGCTCTCTTCGCAGGCGCTCGAAGTGCTAGACGAGCCTATCGTGGTCCACGGCGGTCCTGCTGCAAACCAAATCCTGCGCATGAGTCTGCAGTGGGGCAATATGGACTTCAATGGGCAGGCGCGTGATTTTGTTCATGATGCCTCCATCTTTGGACCACCGCAAGAGAGCGGCTGGGCGGTTGCGGATCCGCAGGACATGGCTACGCGCACGCGCATCAACCTTCAGGCGCTGGTCAAGATGTGCGAGCACACGCTCGACATCGTCCCCACGGGGAACAATGTCAACTTTGTGGTGGACGATGCCTACGATGGAACTGCCGAAGCGGATGGCGCTGGATTGGCACTGGACGAAGCACCGGGCGTTGGTGGAGTGAGGAACGACGAGGCGCCGGCATCTAGTTTGGGCGACATTGTCAATCAGCTGCACGACCTGTCTTCGTTCTTTGGCGACGATCCGATGTCCAAGAGCCGACAGGCATCGGTCATGTGGCGAGACTCGCGTCTCGACCGATCGGGCTCGATGCGACAAGCGTCTGGACTGGGGCGCGCATCGTCGATCCGGTCGAACGGGCTCAGTGCTGGTGGCAGCATCGGCCGCAACGGATCGCTGCGTGGCGGACTGCAGCGCAGTAGGCAAGTCTCGCCGAATCCTACCGTTGTGCCAGACTCCTTGCGAGGGTTGTACGCGGATGAGAGCGGTAGTAGCAGTGGCGGCCTCCACAAAGCCGCCGTGCTTGGAGCGCGTCATGGCGACGATTCGCGATACGGCGGCATCTCTCGAAGAGGATCGGCTCAGGGTGACCTATCGAGCCTCGCAATGGCCAGATCGGCCAGCATGCAGTCGAGTCGAAGCGAAGACGCAAGCTCGAATCGGTCTCGAGCCCAAATTGCGAAGATTTTGGCGCGTTCGACGACGCGTGACGGTGCAACAGCCCTTGCGAGGACCAACAGTGGCGGTGGCAGGACGGTTCCCATTCTCGAGGAGCGCACTGAAGGTGCATCCAGCGTCGGGCTGCGTGAGCGATCAGAAAGCCTCGGGCAACTCTCAGAGACCAGCGCTTCGTCGCAGCAACAACAACAACAACAACAGCAGCAGCAGCAGCAGCACGGTCCTTTCTACCGCCGACCTTACATCTCGTCGCAACAGCAGTATCAACAAAGTCCTCAATCCCACCGTCATCAGAGGCAAAAGCTTTCGTCGTCATCGGCGTCGTCGGTGTCTGGCTCACAGTCGGGACCGAGCCAACGTGGAGCTGTGGCAGGCAGCAGGCTCGGTCCAGCTGGCGACGGACGCTTTCACTCCATTGCCAAGTCGGCTGCTTCCAACGGGAAGCATGGCGGAGGCGAATAGTCGCACGAACAACCTTGTATGAACTCTTATGTAATTGCATTGCACATACCTTCCAAGACGCTGTAACAAGATCATTTTCTGTTCGACATGCTACTACAGTGTATCGTTGCGAGTCGCAAGCTTTGAGGTGGTTCCGACAGAGCAGAGCGAGTGTGGATGGACCGGGTCGGAGCAAGCATGAGAAATTTCGACGAGTGGTGAGTGTTAGATGTATGTGGTTTACAAGACCGAAGAAAATTCAGTGAGCCTCCTCCACTTTTGAAATTTGGCTGATGGAGCGGAAAGCTCTCTTTGAGAAACACCTCGGCCACTTCTTCTTGACCTACTCTCTCGTTGCCATCACACATCAAACACCGGCTCTCTTCCTCCCTTCATAGACATCACCGACTCAAGGCACGTCTATTGAAGAAAGACTTATTGTAATCAGCTCGAGTCAAGTACTATCAACAAGGGATAACGTTGAACTCCACCAATCAGCTTCACCCATGGTTCGAAAGATAGGCCGGCGGGCACGCGAAACCTCCCCATCCTCCGCCTCGTCCTCCACCCTTCCAGACAACTTCTCGCACTCGGAAATGACACGCAAGGTCGTCTCGTCGCTAGAAGCGTTGAACGATGGCGGACCGTTACCGAAGCTGGTAGTGTTCGATCTCGACTACACGCTCTGGCCACTGTGGGTCGACACGCACGTCGACTCGCCTCTGCGTCGACGCGGGAACGACTTTAACAAAGTGTACGATCGCAACTCGCAGCCTCTGCAGTTCTTCCCGCACGTACCTTCGATCCTGTTCTGGTTGAAGAGAAGAGGTATCCCGATCGCAGCTGCGAGTCGAACCAGTGCCCCCGCGGTCGCGAGACAGGCGCTCAACTGGCTGGTTCTCGTAGACGACTCGAACCTCATCGAAGGGAATGAAGCAGCGCAAGGGAACAAGCTGGTGAAAGCGATAGACTTTTTCGACTACCAAGAGATCTACCCCGGAAGCAAGATCACGCATTTTAGGAAGTTGCACCAGGATTCAGGCGTCGAGTACGATGATATGGTGTTCTTCGATGACGAGTATAGAAACGCCGAGGTGGGGAGCAAGTTGGGAGTGCACTTTGTAGAGGTCGGTCATCAGGGGACGGATCTGGGGTTGGTGGAGAAGGCGATAAGAGAGTGGAGGGCGAAAAAGGCGGCGAGGGCCAAGGCTGAGTTGTAAAACGGCAGCAATAGATGTCGTTTGTCTGATGGCACACGTGCACGACTCTCGTGCTATGAGCCGCAGTTGATACAATGCTTGCAAATGCATCGTACTGTTACATGAGCTACTTGGTCTCTTCCGCATCTTCCTCCTCGCTATCCTCCCGAATCGGCTGACCCTCTCCACGCGCCCTCCTAGTCTCCCTAACCCTCGTATTGCACCGCAAGCACTTCCAACCCCGCCTCCCGCGCTCGTCCTCCTCATCCAGCTCGTCCTCCATCTCTTCATCCAACAACTGCTTTGCGATGCACACATAGCAGTATCTGTGGTGGCACGGTACGGTTTCGTAGGGGGTGGTGACGATGGCATCGGCATACGCGATTCCGTCGGGCGATACGCCGAGCACGGCGTTGCGTTCGGGATCCGAGGCGGACGCTGCCGCGGTGGCTGCATTGAGCGGTTGCGAGGCCGACGAGGGACGGTTGGGCGCCAGGAGGCCGGAGCTGGGGTCGAGCGGGTCCGAGGTGGGGATGCCCATGCTGAGGCCACCGGTGCCGATCTTTGTTGGATCTTTGCTCATGCCTGTTTGCGTCTCGATGCGTTGGTAACAGATGGCGCACACTTGATCTGGCAAGTGGTGGTACGGACCAACACCATCCGTCTCCGCCTCGTCCTCTTTTGCCTTTTCGCCTTTGCTGCTGGGCTTACTCCCGACGATCTGCTTTACCACCGGCATAGAGACATCCTCCCTGCTCCACCTCGTTCTCCCACCCGCATCCCGCCTCATCCCCAACCTCCTACTGATCGCCAAGGGCAAAAACATCCACACCATCCCCAACAGCTTCGGGTGGGTCGGCAGCTTCAGCAATCTCCTCAACAACCTCCTCGGCCTGACCAATGGCAACAAGAACAGCAAGAACTCGGTAAACGCGTGCCATACCAACTGTCTGTTGAGAAACTCGAACGAGACGTTCCGATTCATCGTTCGCTGGGAATACGTCAATCGCATCCCCAAGATGCGATCCGCTACGCTGCGAAACTTGCCGTCGGCGAGAAACACGGCAAAATTGGCAAGGACGAGCGCGGACCAGACGCGCTGCGATGCATCTGTGAGCTTCCAGAGTAGGCGACGGGGATCGTTGTTAGGCATGTCAGAATAGCTGAGCGATGTCATGTGATCCTGCCACTTGGAGCCTGCGTAAGGGGCGATGATGGTGAGGAGAGGATAGAGGGAGAGCTGGAGACGCGAGAGGGGTTGGTCTCTCGCGGTCGACTGAAGGGCGCCTCGATGCGCCCATTCGTTTCGATATTTCAGGTTCTGCAGCATCGACCCGTACGAAGCACCTCGATCGTAGATGCTGAACTTGAAGAGGGCAAGTTTGAGCAGCAGCAACAGTTCGGGTTCCAGATCGGAGGGTAAGGTGGATCGGATGGAGCCGAGCGCCTTCTTGACCGGATCGAGCAGGAGCTCGGCGAGCTCGCGATCGAGCAGTTCGGCATCGAGTTGGTTGACACGTTGGATCTTGAGGATGGGTGTGGGGAAACGATGGAGGGAGGAGCGGATGGAAGCGATGGATGCGGTGGCTGCCTGTGATGCCGAGTGGTAAAACGGTGGTGGATGCGGGATTTGTGCGTCGGTTGCGCTTGGGTCGGAGGCGAGTTGCTCTGGTGAGGGCAGGCCGGCGGCGGGTTGTGAGGACGGCCCTGCGACGGGCTCGGATGAGCTGTCTGAAGGATCTCGCGCCATGATCGCAACGGGAACGGGGCTGTGGTTGATGATGGGTGACGGGATGAATGGAGCTAGAAGACGACTTTCTAGCCGTCCAAGTTGCAAGTGGAGAGTGTCGCTCGTTGAAAGCCGGTAGCCGGTGTCGTGAGTTGCGGCGCATTGAGTTCCCTCTCTCTCGCCCGTGAGTCCACGAAAAAGAATAAAATGTCAGAACTGGTCTAGCCTAACACTCACGAAATCTCGACGCGCTCGCGCCTTTGCATGCCGCGCTCTTGTGCTGCTTCGCTGTCAAGAAACTCAGACCTTGGCTCGGCAGAATGCTCATCATTGCTCGCCTCGTCCTCCTCCGGCAAGACAATCCGAGGCACCCTTCGTCCTCGATGAGGCCTGCAAAATCCGTTCTCTCTTTTGTTGCTGAGGAAGCCCCTGTCTAGCTTCCGGCTTGACCCACATTCATAATTTTTGCAGTCACATCTCATGACTTGACTCGCTGATGTCTTTGCGGATGAGACACATGACCATCTGCAGAACACAAAGAGCAGGTCAGGTGGGGCACGCTCTTCATTCGCAACCCGATGATGCGTGCGTGCCGAGAGCGGAGCGCAAAGATTTGCAGGCTGCAGATCATTTTCCTCCAAGCCGAGCTCCGAAGGAAAAGCTGGCAAAAGGCAGCACGAGAGCAGAGAAGCGCAGAAGCCATCGTTTGTGTTGTTTTTCCTCCGCTTTTCTGAGACCAACACTTTCAATTGTGCGCCGTGCCACCGCTTCTTGGCTTGCAGAACGGAAGGTGCAACCTGCCCGTTTCGTGCTTCGGCGTCTTTTTTCTTTTGGACGAGTGCGCCCGAGAGCGCTGGAATGTCGTGGTGTCTACATGGAGGATCGAAGGCGAGTGCGCTGCGCTGCGCAGCGCAGATCTGATACTCGGCTGCACGCCATCGAAGGCCGTTTGGGCCGTTTGGCGAGTCGGCATCCTGCTCGTCAAGGTGTGCACCGACAGACTCTGCGTGTTCTTTTGAGAGTGGCACACATGAGCTCCGAGGGGCCAAGACATGTAAGTGCTCCCCCCTTTTCTCTTCCCTTCACACCACCACCACCATCCGTCTCCTCGCTTCGTCTTTCTGCAGCGCTTCAAACACTCTTTACGATGACCTTCTCCAAGAACCTCCTCCTCGCCACCGCTGCCATGGCCATGGGCTCGGCCGTCTCTGCCCAGAGCAGCCCCGCCTCGTACGACCAGGTCGCTCAGATCCAGCTCACCTTCCCCGCAGCCGATCTCAGCCCCGTCCCCGTCCCCACCTCGTGGCTCGACATCCAGGGAGTCCTCAACGTCACCTTCGGCAACACGCGCGTCTCCAACATCGGCGACATGCTCACCGTCGCTCAGGTCCAGACCGCTCCCACCTTCACCATCAGCTCCCAGACCTCTGCTGCCTCCTCCGCCGGCACGTTCGGCAACAACAAGAAGTTCACCGTCGCCTTCCTCGACGCCGGCGTCGCAGGCAAGAACGTCTCCACCGAGGTGTTCTGCCACTACCTCGGCAACAACTTCACGTGGGATTCGAGCAGCGGACAGCTTCGCAACTCGAGCGCTGCTCGCGTCGCTTACGGTGCCCCTCTGCCAGCCACGAACGACGGTCCTCACAGGTACATGCAGCTGGTGTTCCAGCAGTTTGACAACTTTACCGCTCCCGCTAGCCCTGCTGCCAACGCCCCGATCCAGAGGCTTCAGCTGCAGGACTACTACAAGAACGCAAACGGTGGTCTGGGCAAGATCGTCGCTGCCAACTACATCCAGATTGAGGTCGGTCAGGCCACCGCTCCCAGCTCCACCTCGGCTGTCAGCCAGGCTAGCGTCACCGCGTTGGCTGCGAGCAAGAGCAGCGCGGCTGGCTCCATGACCGCTTCGTCGTCGGCTGCCGGCTCGACGGGTTCGGGTAGTGCCGGTCACAGCGCTGCTGCCAGCACCGTGTTCGGCGGTGTCTCGATCGCTGGTATCCTCGCTGTGGGTTCGGCTGTCGTTGTCGGCGCTGCCATGCTTTGAGTGTGCCTGTTGAAGCTAGTAAAAGATCACTGCTCAGGGGTTGATTGTACCTACCGTGTTCGTCAGTCCCGAGTCAACCCAGTCTAATCAAATCGTGTTGCACATCCAGAAGCAGTCAGAGCGAATGAATGTAGGAAGACGTCGCCTGTGCTGCCAGGACTCTCACCAAGCAAGCAAGTCAAGAGAGGGAAGAGAAAGAGGTTTCGAGGTGAGCAGGAACGTCGCTACTGTTAGACTCTAACTAAAATCAAGAATGAATTGTTTCTCGCGTCTTGAGAAGAAAAGCGTCGCTGCAGAAGCGAACGAGCCACGTCGCACACACGCACACTCGCTGGCTCACCACCCAAAACCACATCTGCTCCTCCCTTTCTACCTTCCCTTTCCCATCATTCACAGTCTTTTTCGCCATCCCGCAGTCAAGGTTCCTCCAAAATGAAGCTCTCACGCTTCATACTCATCCCCACCCTCCTCATCCTCACCCTCCTCCTCACCACCACCTCCGCCGCCAACTGGGACAAAGACGATCACGAAATCTTCGAACTCCAATCCGCCCTCGAATCGACCTACGGCAAATCCACCAACTTCTACTCCCTCCTCGATATCCCCACCTCCTCCTCCTCTGCTGTCATTAAACGAGCTTATCGAAAGAAATCGCTCGAACTTCACCCGGACAAAAACCCCAACATCCCCGATGCACAGCAACGATTCGAACGTTTGGGACTCGTGTACAAGATCCTCCGGGATGAGAGGAAGGATCGATACGATCACTTTTTGAAATCTGGGTTTCCGAAGTGGAGGCGAAACGGGTACTTCTATGAGAGGTACAGGCCCGGGTTGGGTAGTGTGTTGGTGGGGATCGTGTTGGTGAGTGTGGCGGTGGAGATGGGGATCTCGAGGTTGACCAGTGGTCAGGAGAGGAGTAAGATCGAGAGGTTGAAGATGGGCGCTAGGTTGGTTGCGTGGGGCCCTCGATACCAGGAGGTGCTCGCTTCGGTGGGTCAAGGTGAGGCGGAGAGCAAGCTCGCCAAAGGGGAGAGAAAAGTCAGGGTACCGATCACAGGCTTCCCCTCTCTCCCCGCCTATCCTTCCCAAGCGGAGATCCGATCAGGAAAAGTCGATTGGGACAAGCAAGAATCCCTCACCCGAGCTGTTCTCACAAACCCCTCCACAGCCAACGACGGCAGCGGCGCACCCATCGTCGACTGCCTCGTCAGCGGAGCCGACGTCTCCCTGCTGGACAAGTTCTCCGGCGAATGGATCCGGTTGGACGAGAACGACGCTGCTCCCAGCAAGATCGGTCAGACGTGGCCCGTGAGGCTGGTCCAGGCCGTGGTGAACAGGTTCACGGGCGGTCACGAGGATGTACTGGGCGAGGTGGAGGATGACCTCGAAGAGAAGGTCGAGGTCGTCAAGGAGAAGGTGGCGGGTGGTAAGAGTGGCAAGGTTGGGAAGGGTAAGAAGAACAAGTGATAGATGTACAAGTTTGCAATGATCGTTCACTTTCAACCGGCAGAGAGTGTGGTTTGATTTGTGAGTTGATGAGCAGATTTGCAGAGAGGGACGGCGATGGGTGATGGTAGGATACATTGGGGGCGATCATACGAGAAAGACAGATGGTCAATTTGCGAGAGACGCCTGTGATCAAGTGTCACCCTAAGCTTCCTCTGCTTCTTCAGCCTCCTCGTCCTCCTCATCCGACTCACCCATGTCGATCTCGGGCATATCCTCATCGTCATCATTATCGCTGCCACCACCCATGAAAAGCCTTCCTTGTCCTGCCGCAACTCCACCCATCTCAACCGCCGCTGCTCCTTCCCGGGCTGGTGCATCATCGATGATGTCCTGCACAGCTTCAGCCACCGCCGCTGGCGTCTCGACCACCTCTGCTGCTGCTTCCACCGCAGCGTCCGTAATCGCCGGTAGCGCAGCAACCGCAACACTAACACTTGTAGTGGAAAGTCTTCCAGGGCTCAAAAAGGCACCGCCGGGACCGAGGTTGACAGCATCAGAGGTTGGCGAGCCAGTGCGGGAGAGTGCCGCCGGGTGTGCAGTCGAGGGGCTGCCGATGCGGGGTGTGCTTGGTCGGTGAGCCGGTTTCACTGGATCGGGTGACAAGACGTGTTTTTCGATGGGAGATCGTCGTGGCGAGGTCGGGAGGCCTAATCCCAGTCCTGTTGCGGTGGTAGCGGTTGCGGAGGTAGCTGCGTCCGAGCCAGTTGACTTGAACAGCTCGGCGGATTCGGCAGTGATTGCGTCCACATCCATCCTTGTCTCCGCAGCCCCCTCGTCGCCGTCAACTGCATCATCACCTTCTTCGAACGCGCTCTCCTTTGCGCCACCGAGTACGGCAGTGCTCGAGCCGACGATACTCGAGCCCAAAGCCTCGCTCGTGACGGGAATGGCGTGACCTACGTCAGATGCACCGCCCAGCTTTGCGCCCTCGGGTGCAGCCTCCAAGTCGCCCGCAGCACGCGGACCAAACCCAACACCCTTAGCCACCGGCACAAACTTGCCCTTCCTACTGGCATGCACTGCCATCAAGGCACGTTCCGCAACACTTCGAACTGCCACACTGCCAGCTCCACTAGGTGCATGTGCGATCCTACTGAGCACAGGGATGGCTCTCGGCAGCACCAATGCAAGTGTGCTGGACGTCGAATCTAGACACAGATCCGTCAATGCCTCAACAGCATCTCGTAGCAGTTCTTCCGTGCTGGGTGCGCCAGAACCAGCGCTCTTACTGCGGAGCGTAGCAGAATTCGTGCTGGTCGAATCGACGAGGCATTCGACGAGAGCCAAGACGACCTGGACGGTGAGCTGCATCTGGTCGTAGTGGACTGCGCTGAGGCTCGTCGTGAGGTGAGGGTGAATGGCGACGAGGATCTGCAGAGAGGCTTGCGTGGATGCGATCTCTTCGACGCTCAAATCACGGATGCGATCCTTGAGCGATGTGCTGGAAGCGAACATGGAGTCAGACTCGTACAGACGCGCCTTCTTCGACTTCCTCGTCTCTCCCATACCCGCACCGAACAGAGCTTGTGCCGGCTGGATGACAGCTCTGGCAACTTGAGTCACTGCTAGACGAGCAAGGCGCAACGTGACACGACCAGCAGGATCCAGTGGCAGAGCGACCCCCTGCCTACCAACAAGCACATTTAGAGTGCGCATTGCAGCCAATTTGACGCGAACGCTCGCGGCATCGGAGACAGCGGCGTTGACATTTGCCTCGGCGATGCGGCAGATGTCGCCAAGAACCCTGGTTGCCTCGAGCGACATGGCGGCCGGCGCAGTGATAGCCACCTGAGCGACGAGTGCAAGAGCTCGTGTTTGAAGAGTGTGGAGATGGGCCGCTTGAAGCGAGCACACTTTGGCCTCGGCAGTAGGCTTGAATCTGCTCGCGACGTCGAGCCTCAGCACGTCCAGAGCCAAAGTGACGAGCTGACCAGCTGGTACAGGAACCGGACGTGAAGTTGCGCCTCGAAGATGCAGATTGATAAGGCCGGAGCGGCCACGAGTTCCGAGAAGCAACGCTAGCCTCGTGTGAGCTACCTTGGTCGCCGCCAGCGGATCTGTTGGATACGGACGGAGATGCTTGTTAGCAGTAGAGGCCTGCGAGTCGCTGGAGGATGGGGCCAAGTCGGTGATCTGGTAGCTCGAGGTCGCATGACGCCAGGCTTCAGTGGCAAGGCGAATCTGATTGTCGATGGTGGCTTGCCAGAGCTGAGACTGGGTGGTGCGACTCGAGCCTCCCGAGGCTTCGCTGCCTTTGGCCGCAAGCGCGCCGGTGAGATGCAATGAAGAGAGAACAGCCGCTGCAGCATTGAAGATGGGAAGCGGAATGGACATCGCATCGTCTCGGTAGAGCATCGCGGTGACACATTCGAGGATTCGTGAAGAAACAGGGCGGAACTGAGCGGGATGGGCATGGAGGAATCTGTTGGTGAAGACCAAGACGGTGTGCAGCTGAGTGGCGAAAGCGGCGTGACCTTCTGCATGTTGCTTTGCAGCGATATTTTCGAGCAGCTGTGTGAGTCCTATGATTACTTTTGGCAGGTTTGGATGCACCACTTGTCGGTAGAATTCTTGCCTTGATGCAATGTTCTCGGGAAAGAGGTGGGAGATGGCGAACTGGAGTGCGGCGGCGAGAAGAAGGTCGGACTGTTGCCGCTGCAGCAGGAGCTTGTCGGGGGCTGAGAGAAGGTTGACAATCTGTGTGGCCCAAGTGGCCGCATTTGTTACGAGGTGATCGTTCCACACGGCCGGATCCTGCTGAATCCAGAGATGTGCCAATCGATAGCCAAACGCATTTTGAGAAGAGATGAGCGAGTTGATGCGGACGGTAAGCTTATGTTGTGTTTCGTCTTGCGGGACGTGTGCTAGCAGTCCAGACTGGCTGATGATGGTGAGAACCTCATCCGTTTGACGAGAATCGAATGGAGACGAGGCGACGAGGTTGAGGAGGAGCTCGAGTCTAGATGCGGAGCGTGCGGGAGCTGGGAGCTCCATAGCAGGCATCCCATTGGAGCTGCCAAGAAGCGAGCTCGACATCGTAGTCGGTGTCTGAATGACCTGCGCCTGTTGAGATCGACAGATGATTCGGATGGGCCTGATCAAGGTAAGGAGGAGCGTTTTGAAGCTTCCATAAACCTTTCCTTCCTTCTCGAAAAAGTTGGCCAAACGCTCAAAAAACCAAGTGTCCGAGTTCCGCATTGCCAAGATTAACCGCTACGAAAATTGATGTTAGAGCGTGCTGACGACCCTGGCCGCACGGACGCTGCAATGCGTGTGTGGCTCCTCTCCAAATGTCACTTTCGCTTTGCCGTCATCACTTCCGTCTCACCTGTCATCTTTCCGAAGCATATGCAACGATCTTCGGCCGCAAACACAACGCCCTAGTCTTTCAACTGACGCACCTTTCCTCCCTCTCGGACCTGGTCGTTTCCGCGGAGAGATAGGTAACGCAAGTCAGGCCACCGTCCCGGATGTCAAGGGCAACAATGTCCTTCTTAGCCATCACCAGCTCCTGAAACGCGACCGCAGGCCAAGGAACACCTCCGACTCGACATTGTATCTAGAGAAGGAAAGCATAGGCTGTCGGCATGTCAAACTTCAATGTCACTCCGCCGCAGCCACGGCCGGTAAGGTCAAGGCCACCTATCGGATCGCCAGCTTCAGCTGCACCACTCCTCCGCGCGACCTCGTCCACAGCTCGGCCTTACAACGATGCCATCGTATCAGAGCTCTGCACGCTCGACACTTTCCAGAACGACTTCAATACCAATGACTTTGTGGCGCAGCTCACATCAAAGCTCGTCCAGCGCTCCAAGGCAGATCCAGGCCCATTCAACCCGAGACCCTTCATACGCACATTCGAAGCAGCCATGGACCAGCTTGTCCAGATTCGCGCCCAAGTAGATGCTCAATCACAACAAATCTCCTCCGCAGTGCATGTGGCAGAGTCGGCATACACCAAAAAGCTCGACGAGCTCTCTAAAAACTTTGTCGCCGTTGGCAACTCGTTCAACAGCCTAGAAGACCGCATCTCCGAGGTCGGCAGGACTGCCATTCGCATCGGTGAGCAGCTCGAGACCATCGACAAACAGCGCAACCGCGCCAGCGAGGCGCACGATCTCATCGAGTTCTACTACATGTTTGCTCGTGGAGACACATCAAAGCTGGAACGTCTACGCAAAGAGGGTGGTCGCGAAGGTAGGATCAAGACGGCCATTATTGCTCGTCGTCTGGCCGCCATCAGTCGTGAGGTCGATGTCGCTGGAGCTGAGCAGACTCGTGACTCTATCGATCGCTATTGCGAACGGTTCGAACGCGACATGCTCAAGCTCTTCGACAAATTCTACCGCAGATCGGACCCCAAGATGATGTCGCACATCGCAAAGGTGTTACAAGGCTTCAATGGCGGAGCAAGCTGCGTCCAGATCTATGTCAACCAGCACGATTTTTTCATCTCCAAGGATCGTGTCGGAGAGGCCAACAACATCGAACTCAGTCAGATCTGGACCAACATGGCCGACCCTGACCACGCACCACCCAAGTCGGAGCCCTCACTCACGGCCCTCTTCGACGAAATTCGACAGACGGTCGAGATCGAAGCGCAGATCATCTCGGCAGTGTTTCCGAATCCGTTCGTGGTGATGCAGACCTTCTTGCAGCGCGTCTTTGCGCAGTCGGTGCAAGGCTTCGTTGAGGTCATCATGGATAAGGCCGTAGAGATTCACGCACCTGGCTTTGTCGGTGCAGGCGGCATCGTCGATCCCAAGACTGCCGCTTTGGAACTCAATCCTCCATCGAGCACACAACCGACCACCTCCCACCTTGCCTTCCTTCGAGCGCTACACATGGCTCGATCCAGCGCCTTGAAACTGGTCAACGACCTCAAGCTGTACGACTACCGCGGCGCTGGTATTACCGGTCCAGCTCAAACAGCAGCAAACGGTGCCACCTCAGGCGACGGCGTCGTTCCAGATTCGCTCAGATTGCTCGGCAGCGACGTTGTTGCTGGTGCTGCCCATCTTGCCGGCGCTTCTGCGAGTCCGTTGGCGAGCATGCTGGATCAGTCGGTGGAAGAGCTGTTCGTGCCTTACATGGAAGGTGTTCGCTACATCGACCGAGAGTCGCGCAGCTTGGCGGATCTGTACGCAGGCCTGCTGTCCAGATTCATCACGTTCCATCGCACAGCTGCGGCTAAGAAAGACAAGGGCACCGGCAATACCATTTTCAACCGTATGCGCAACCAAATCACGGCAACTTCCGATGCGTCGTCGTCGACCTTGAGCCTAGGAGGCAGCTCTTCTGCAACTCATGCTAGCACGGCTGCGAGCTCCACCACATCGACATCCAAGACGTCGTTCTTCAAGCTCTCGAACCTAGCAGATCGTGTTCGTGGCACTCACAACGCCGGTGCTTCCAGCAATAACTTGGCCGTCAGTGCAGGAGGCGCGCTACCCACATCCGCCGAGTCCAGTGTCGATGGTCACCACGTTGCAGGCGGTGCTCGCTTCGAGGACGAGCTGGAAGACACAGATGGCGATCTGTCGCTTGAGATCGCGGAGAAGATGTTGCGATGGCATGCCGAGTCCATCGGCCGCTGTGTCGATCTCAGCTCACCATCCGAGGTGCCGAAAGCAACATTTGCGTTGCTGCGCGTGCTCACCTCTGCATACATCAAGACGTACGTCGAGACAGCGCTCGACTCTGCCCTCGTTGCAGTCTCTGCTCAAGACATTCGCGGTGCAACGATGCCGGATTCATCTGCCGGCATGTCGTTGATCCGTTCCGTCGAGCTTCTCATCTCGCTCTGGCAGCATTACGTCAACACGGCGCTGCTACCTCTTGCAAGCACCAGCGTCACCTCACGTCGAGAGATGATGATCTTCAACAACCACAACCTGCTTCGTGTCGAAGGCAAGTGCGATGCGTTGATGCAGAAGATCGCCGACAACGTGGTTGGATTGCTGTCGAACCGACTTGCGACGCAGAAGAAGAACGATTTCACGCCCAAGAACGACGACCTGGCGTTTGCGCGTCAGAACACGGAGCCGTGTGTGGCGTGCTCGGAGGCGTTGGAGAAGGTGCAGCAGGCAGCGAGGGCGAATTTGAGTCTGTCGTCGAGTCGCATGGTCACTTCGGCTAGTGGGAGCATCAATGCGAGGGGGTCTCCGGGGCCTGCACAGCGACCTGGGTCGAGTAGGGCCATTCGAGGGGGTGCTTCGATGGACGGTAGCGACGGTGCAGGTGCGCACGTCAGCTGGAACGATGCAGACATCGATGCCGACCCGGACGTCGTCGGCGACGACGGAGACGATCCACATCGTTCCAGCCATCTTTCCCGCAACGCAGAATCGTTCCTCACCGAAATCGGCGTCGCATTCCACGGCTTGCTTCTCGACCATCTCCGCAAGTACACCGTCAGCGCTACCGGCGGTATCATGCTGACCAAAGACCTGGCGATGTACCAGGATGCCATCGGAACCTTCGGAATCCCTGTGCTTTCCGACCGATTCGAGATGCTTCGACAGCTGGGCAACCTGTTCATCGTACAGGCGTCGGTGTTGAAGTCGTACATGCGCGAAGGACATCTAGCCAAGATCGACGAGAGGTTGTTGAGACCGTACTTGTTGAGGAGGGCGGATTATGCGAAGGAGGTGAGGGATTTGGATGATGCTCCGACGGCGCCGACGACTCCGACTGCGGCGACGGCAGGCGTGGGAAATCCGTTTGCGTCGACGGCGGTGGGGGGTGCGGGCGGGAGGGATCTGTTTGGTCACTTGCCGGGGTTGATCAGTGGCACGAATGGTGGGGTTGGAGAGGGGGGAGGGACTTCGACGTCGGGAACGGCGAGGACAGCGGAGGAAGTGAGGTTGCAGAGGTTGGGCGAGGTATTGACGAATCTGGAAAGGTTTAGTTTGGATGCGGTGAAGGGGTATGGGAGAACGGGGCAGGGTGAGAAGGGAGGCAGCTGATTGTGGTGCCTCCTACGAGTAGCAGAGCAGAGTGAAGTTTCAGTATCAGCAATCGCAGCAAGCGAATCGGACGCTGGTTTGTGATGTGAAGTTGCGTGAAGATTGCATAACGCCCGTACCGTGAAGCAAAGTGATTGAGAAAAAGAGGTGACATGTGAAGACGAAGTGTGTAACAGTAGCTTTCTAATAGGTGTGAACGGTGTTTTCCTTGATATATGAGTCTCTACGAGATGATGGAGCTCTTACTACTTGCGATCACCTTTGGCTGACCGTTCTGCGTGTTCATCTGCGTCGAGCTGAATGCGTAGTTCGGCTTGGTCCCTTTAACGTCATCCGGATCGGCGCAAGTGATGCTGACGCTCTTGACCATATTCACGAATCTGCCATTCGTCGCCTGGTTCCAATCGATCAGTCCTCCAGCCCAGTCGACAGTACCTTTCTGGAAAGTGCCGTCTCCCGCACCCCAGATGCTCAACTGCAACCTCATCGGCGAGCTCGGGTAGTGGTAGAGACCGTCCTTTTTGTGGAACTGATTCTTACGGTAGAGGGTGCGAACAACCGTCCCATCGATGGACCATCGGAGTCTGTTGGGGGACCAATCGATGGTGTAGGTGTGCCAGTCTCGGACGCTGAATCGAGGCGCTGAGATGGAGTTGAGGGTGGTGTTGGGGACGCTGAATCCATGTGTGTAGCCTTCGGGATCTCCTTTCCAGTACCAGTTGGTTTCGACGTCTTGATCGGATGCGGTTGTATACTCGAAATCGATCTCGTCCTTGGTGGAGCTCATGCCGATGAAAGTGTTGACGACGCCGGCCCAGCTTCCGTGCTTCATGACGGCGCTTGCGGTTCCGTAGTACCAGTATCGTGTGGAACTGAGCAGGGTGCCCTTCTGGGCATCTCCGTTCTTGGTGAGGATCATCTTGGTTCCGGTTTTCGACGGTTCAGCAACACCTTGGTCGAGCGTAAAGGGAGCCTGGTTCGGGTCACCTCGGTAGGCAGAGGCAGCGACCCATGGTTTGGCGTTGTTCTCGAACGAGATGGTTTGTGATTTGCATTTGGGCATCGGCTTGCACGAGTTGGGAGAGAAGGAAGAGGTGGGATCGCAGGTGCCAAGACAATGAGCGTTCGAGCTGCCGCAGAAGCCGTAGGATGAACAGCATGGGGCGGCTTGGCCACATTTCGAGGCTGCGGAGCAGGTTGATTGGGCGGAGGCGGAAAGTGTGAGGAGCGAGAGGATGGCCACAAGGGCGAAGAGGAGGGGGTTGAACGTCGACTTCATATTGGTCGACTCCTCTGCTGTATGCTTCCACGGATGGAGGGGAGAGGTGTATGAAAGGTGGGAGAAGAAGAGGAAGTGCGGGGAAGAGGAGGAAGGGGTCGACCTATATGTAACGGATCTTTGAACAGCACAAAGTGGGCACCGGGCTGTATGCGCTCTCGGAAGGCTTGCGCACACGCAGCCTTTACAGCCAACGAAAGGTTTCAGGAACGGAATCACATCACCTCGAAAACACAAGGCAACGAAACAGCCAGATCGACTTCGGAGTGTGAAACCTTTTCGCAGATCATCTTGTTAAGCGAGGTGTGGACCGGCGGGCAAGTGAAGTGGTCAACATTATGCTGTAGAGGCGGCGAGGCCAAGAGAAGCCAAGGATTGATCAAGGCGACACAAACGAGGGTCAGGAGGAGAAGATTCTTGGCTCGCGTGGCCCGCAACTCAACCGACAGGGTTGTGCGTTTGTGTGTGTGTGTTGTGATTTTCCACAACAGCGAGGCAAAAATTCATGCACGGCGGAGTTTTGACAGCTCGGCAAGTCCGAGAGTCGGCTTCTGTTTTCTTTTGGAAATTCTCGCGCAGAAGTGCGGCTGGCGTGGCGCAGCAATCGAATTTCGCTTCGTCTTGGCGAAAGCAGAAACGGTCTAACAACATTTGAAAATAGCCTTGCCTCCTCCACTCCTTGTTTCAATCTCGAACGACGCAAGGCAGACATGCAACTTTGAAGCCATGCTTCGTACCCACCACGACCGCCACCCTCGAGCTACTGTGTGCAGTGCGACACGTCTGTCAACATGGATCACAACTACTGGAACGTAGACGACTTTATCGCCGACTCGCAGAGACTACCATGCACGTTCAACATTGACGTGCCCAACATGGGTCAAATGCAGTCTACCGAGGAACGCGACATCAAAGCTCTTTCGCGTGTAGAGCTACCATTCTGGCTGGCGGAACTCATGGCACTCAAGTATGTTCTCCTTACCTGATCGACTTCGATCGTGCTCGACTCTTGACTGACCTCCCTTCTATCTTTGATCACCGCAGCAACATTGTCTCGATCAACAAGCCCAAGTCCTTCTCGACACGAGTCAAGGCGGCGCTCGATGCGAATCCTACCTCGGTCCAATTGAGGAACCAGAACATCCACTGGTATGCGCTTGGTGCGCGACTAGCTCAACTGTAAGGACATGCACTAGAGTCTCACAGCATCTCATGCTCCCAGACTGACATCTGCTTCATTTCACGGTTCCTCCAACAGCATGGACGACGACGACGCAGAGATGCAAGTCCTCTCCAAAGCCTACATCGGTCGGATTGCGCAAAATTTTCAACAATCGCAACACCTTTCTACCGCTTCCACCACCGCAACTGCATCATCAGACGGAGACGATCGCGGGTTTGCGAGCGCACAGGCTATCGCTGCTATGGTCTCGGATGGTCCGACGTTGGGGATGAGCGCCGGGAACGCGATGAGTGCAGAGATCACCGACTTCTTGCAGGGCATGGAGGAGTCAGAGAGGGCATTGTTGAGGAACGGGCAGGAAGGTGCGCGCATGATGAAGGAGTTTTTGGCTGGCGATCACTGATTTTGTGATCGTCAGTGTTCGTCGACGTATACATCATCATCTCACTTGTATCATTAGCATTGCATTCATCCTGGCAGCCATGGCCCTAGCTCGTCGAGCGTGTGAGAGTGATGCCCATCAGTGCCTTGGCAAGCGAGAATCTTCCAGCTGAGCTCAAGCTGAACCAACGCAATCAACGCGTCACGCGTCTCCGTGTGTTGCTCTGTGCCAATCCAGGGTCCAATTTGCCCTCCGGTCGCAACTTCCATCTTCCGAGGAATTCTCCTGCAAACGCCTTCCGCGCTCTCGCAACTCTTCCTCACTTCTCCGCAAAGAAGGTCTACAAGTATGGACGTTGCTGATAGAGGAGCCGGTATGTCCGCACCGTGGAGTTGGCGACTCGGTCCGCGCTCTGCAGCATCTTCTTCGATCGCACCCAGTGCTTCAGCCAGCTTTATTTCGACCGATCCACTGGCATCCTTCTCCAAGGCTGCGGTTGCTGCGTCATCGGATGAGATCTCATGGCAAAACTTCCGCTTGCCGAAGAAGAAGACGACAAGACGAGACAAGAAGCGGCAACGACTGCATAGATTCGATAGTGATCACGACGACGAAGACGGATCAGATCGGACGATTCGGGTCAAACAGGAAGGGGAAACTGTAATGGATGGAGAGACAGAGGGCTTGGATTCGGAAGCAGATGAAGCGGTCGGACTAAGTGAGTCTTCAAGCGAAGAGTCGAATGCTTCGGAGGATGAAAATGGGGAAGATCTCGCAAGTGCAAGTCAGATCAAGGTCGAGGAGTCGACAGACAGCTCAGCCAGCGTACATCGCAAACGGGGCAGACCGAAGCACACCCAAGTCGAATCGAGCATATCCTCGGTCCATACCATTGCAAAAGCCATACGCAAGCGGGCTGACCTCTCGTCTGATGTGCCTATGGATGCCTTCGACAGCGCACACAACATCTCGCCCGCCCCACTCACGTACAAAGAGACGGTACGACTCGTCCGTCTGATCAGCATGATCTTCCGTTTTCCCAAATCCTCCCGCCGCATCGTACGTCGTCGAAGCCGTTCGGATCAAGATCAAACTCCCTCAGCCTCTTCCTCCGCATCTCCTTCCAGCATGGCGATTCCGATCACAACCGAAGCGAGCACCTCGACCCACCAACCTCTCCCGCCACACCACCTCCTACCCCGATCATCATCACGGAAACACCGCATTCTCGCCAAAATTCACCAAGAGGACGCCTCACGCGACTCGCCCGCAATACTCAAGCTCATCGCGCTCATACCCGCCGCGCTGCCCGCCCGTATCGACTGCGCAGACTGGATCGTCGATCTAGCGGTCAAAGCTAGGCGTGACGAATACGGGAACGTGTTTCTTCCGAATAGTGCTTATAGCAGCGTCAAGGGTGAGGAGATGGGTGCGAGTCTGGAGGTCGAGAGGAGTGATAGTGTTGATGCGGTGGGAGGAGGGGTTGAAGGGGAGGAAGTGAAAGTGACGAGGTCGGTGAGACAGAGGTCAGGGATGGAGGCGCCTAGCATTCCGCTGCCAGGATTTTGGAAGAGGAGAGGGGAGGGGGAGAAGGCGAAGGTAGAAGGTGTTGATGACACGGAGAGCCTGAAGAAAGAGCAAGAGGTGTCGGCGATCGGTGTTGATGGTCAAGGTCAAACTCCTGGTCGGGAAACAGATCAAGTCCATGCTGTCATCCGCCCTCCCAACAGCAGCGATCCTGCCATCATCCCTGCTTTACATCCTGCAGCATCCATCTCAGAACAAGACTCCGCTTCCCATCCACCATCGTCATCTCCCCCTCCGTCATCAGGACACACCACGAGCAGCAGCGCAAGCGGCCGTCGCACAGTCAACCTCTCCAAAGTACTTGCAGAGCGCATGCGAGAAAAGCGTCATGCCAAGACGCTGCTGCTGCGAACACATCACTCGCTGCGAAAGAAGAAGAGTTGCGAGGACAGGGATGCACCGGTAACTGCAGATGAGGATGGTGAAGATCAAGATAGTGTGGACGACGAGACGTTGAGGAACACTATCGCCAATCGAGGGGGTCCGAGGACTGTGGTTGGCATTGATGGGTCGGAGGAGGGGGTACAAAGGGATGGGCCGAAGGAAGGTCCCGTGCCAGGGGAGCAAGAAGATCTCAAGGTCAAGGAAGAGGAGATTGAGATCTCGGCTTCTTAGTTCGCATTGTTGGCGATCCCGTTTACAATGGCCATAATAACATCACCGTGACGCACCTCCGAATAGCTTGCTTCGCCTGCATCGCACACAAGCAATCGCGTTGGTAGGACTCGCTCAAACGCGGAGATACTTCTCATACAAATCCCTCACCAACGCCGTACTTCCGCTCGTCGTGTAGATCAAGCCCAAATTCCAAGCCGCCTCCCTCTTCATCCCCCATCCTCTTCCTTCCGCTTCTTCACCTTCGCCGCCAACCCACTCCAACACATTCCTGTAGTGTCTCTCTGCCAAATGCACCAGCCCTACATGATGCATCGCTCTTCCTCTATTGTACTCCATCTCCGCCCAATACTTTCCTTTCCCTTCTCCTACTTCTCCTTCCTCCGCGCGATATTTAAGGTACTTTTGCAAGAACGAAATTGCCGTAAGGATCATATGATGACGATTGTCGGTTTGCCGATTCGTGCTTCTGCTGAGCACGGCTACGCTCGTGACCAGACACAGTAGAGGGTCGGTGGGCTGGATGGCAAACGCTCGACCGAAGAAGGCGGAGGAGGACTGGAAGCCACCCGAGTAGAGCAGCATGTAGCCGTAGAAGATTTCCGCGAGAGGTGAAGGTTTGGTAGGGCGTGCAAGTCGAACGGCTAGCGCAGGGTCTGGTCGATCACCCTTGATTTCCGGGATGGAAGAAGCTTCTTCCTGATGATCGGATGAGAGATCTGCGTCGGACTCGCTCGCGTCTGCTGCAGACCTTTGCGCAGATCCCTGCCCCACCCACGCATCATCACCTTGCCTAGCAAGAGACGCCGTAACATCCTTCGGAACCTGCCACCTACGACTGACTCCGGAGAACTTGCACGGCGCACCCCTCGCCACCGCCTCCGCCTGCCGCATCCTGCGCTGGTAGAACTTGACATCGTTGTTGCTGATCATCCGACCCAGACTGTGAATCCCCGTAGCGTTGGCAAGGCTCGCACCTAGCTTCAGGGGGAAGTTGTGGAACTGCATTTCCTGCGCCATCCACCGCACGGAGCTCCACACCGTAGGCCAGTCTTTGGCGTACAGTGCGCACGAGAGCCAGGAAAGTTGAACGACGAGCATCCGATCGAATATGCCCCAGACGACCGCTGATGTTTGCAGAGATTGGAGGAGGGAGTTGACGACAGACGCGGGCTGATTAGATTTGACGAGGAGGAAACAGTATTTGGCAAAAAGCTCGATCCATTGGTCGATGGAAAGACCGCGGAAGCGAGACAAATCCAGCTGTTTGGGTCCAGGTTCAGCGCGAGAGGAGCGGGTAGTGTCTCCAGCGTCACCGGCTTCGCTTCCGTCAGCGAGGTCAGAGATGGCGTCGTCCTCGACGAGTTGATCCTGAAGCCGATGGAGCAGGTTTCGCGCCTGGGTGGATATAGCGTTGTTGCCAACGGCGTGTTGGTTGAGCAGGCTGGCGAGGGTACCTGTGGAGGATGGTGCATCTGCACGACGCTGTCTTCCGGCAGAGGTACGACCGCCACCGGGACGCTTCTTCTTGAGATGATGACCGTTGAGTCGAGGGTTGAGGCGGAAGGCATCGATGAGCCCACCTGCTTCTTCTAGCCACTGCGATGTCTGTCGATATCGCTTCTCGCGCTGATCGACGCTTTCGGTTGAAGTGTAGAGTTCGCCAAACAACTCCTCACCCTCTTGCGTCACGGCGACGTCGTGCCTCCAGAAGCCTTCGATAAAGACGTGTGCGTCGAGCAGCTCGAGACGTCGCCACGACAGCTGCGTCTCTTGCTCTCGTTGCACTTCCAACTTGAGTCTCTGTTGCCGGTTGTAGTTCATCCTAGCTCGTTTGGCGGTAGGGGCTGCTTTGTTAGGCGAAGAGGCACCGACCTCGTCGAAGAAGGAGAGTTGACCTTCGGCGATGCCGCCTGCCTGAGACGCTGCAACGTTAGGATCGAGACCGGCTTCTAGCTGCGTCTCTGCTGTTCTCTGCGTCTGCAGGATGTGCATGACTTGTCGCAGCACTTCGAGTGATTTCTCCTTCTCGCCCAGCCCCTCGTAAACCTCTGCGAGTCGCATCTGCCATTCCAGCGTATCCGGCGACGCTTCGACGACCGGCTCATAAAGCCGTGCCGCCTCTTCTAGCTCACCCAGCGCGTGGTTGCAGGCGGCCAATTTGGCGTACAGCGAGACGTCGTCGGTGGCATACTCTGTGCTCGCCAGATCAGTCAGCACGTCGAGAGCTTCAGCCCACAGCTTGTGTTCGTAGTAGCAGTCGCCCACCTCGGCAAAAATCTGAGGAAAGTCGCCCGGATCTCCGTCGGTCAGAATGTCAAAGTGCTGCTTTGCTTCGATCAGGTCTCCGAGCATCATGCGAGCTTTGCCAAGACGCAGCCGAACCTCGGGATCGAGCATGTGCGGTTCGGCCGTTTCGACCTGCCGACCGTACCCTTCGAGATCGCGCTCCTTGCGGATCTGTAGGTCGATGTCGCCGTCGAATTCGCGATCGTCATTGACTGCGTCCCAAAAATCTTCCTTTGCTCGGCCGTCGAGCCATCGCGCTGTCTGGCGAAGTAGAGTGACCGTCTCGACAGGTTTGCGGGTGAGAAGCAGCAGGTCGGCGAGTGTGACCAGCTCCGAAATTTTGAACTTGTTGACCGTTGGCGCTGCAGGCGTCGCTAGGGTCGCCTCCTCTGCATCCCCCGTTCCTGTGATTGCTGGATCCAATTGACCGTCGAGGCTCGGATCTGGAAACGTTTCCATGCTCGACTTTCTCCATCGTTCGAGCACCTCGATCCCACGGTCATACTCCCTTGTGCTGACAAGGATGGGAACCAACTCTCGAACAACCGACGAGTCGTACGGTTGGAGTTTGAGGATATCAAGCATGCCATTGATAGCAGCCTTGAAGTCTCCCAGGTCTCGCAAGAGCAATGCTCGGTCCCAAATACTATCGACATCAGCCTTGTCGATCTTGATAGCTTGCTGGAAACAGTAGATGGCTTGACGATACAGCATCTGCGCGATCGAGCGGTAGGCGAGCGACTTCCACTCCTGCGATGCGCCAGACTGAAGATGAGCGCCGATGATCCGACACTGAATGCTCTTCTCCTCTTCGCCTATCTCTTCGTAGATGAGACCGAGCGTGTTCCAGGCTGCTTTGACGTTGGGCTCGATGCGGATGACCTCTTCGAGTTTGGGGATGGCATCGTGAACACGGTTCTCGACGTATGCGAGATTTGCGTCCGCGAGTAGGGCTTGAACCTCGGGTGAGAGCGGCTGCTCGTGAGCTCTTCTTCGTGCGCGACGTTTCTGTTTGAAACCTGCAGCAGCGCGAAGCTCGTTTTCAAATTCGGCGTTTTCGACCTCGATAGAAGTGTCCCATTGCTGACGGAGTGCACCTGCTTCGCGAGACGTGTCTTGCAGAGAGCTGACCAGGCGCTGGAAGGATTCGGGCTCAAAGTCCACTTCGGCATCTTCCTGCTCGGGAGGGAGTTGCCGGGACTTTGAGGAGCCGGTGCCGCCAAAGAGTTGAGGGTCCAGAGCATCGAGATCCATATCATCGTCTGCTACTGGATGAATGTGATAGTCCTCATCTTCGTCATTCGATTCGTCGCTTGCTTCTGTATCCCCCTTCCTGCGACCTGTGCTCAGTCTCGCTGCCTTGCTTTTGCCGGTACGTGGCCTTACGGAGGAGGGCTTGGGCGGCTTCTTGGATGGACCACCCTTGTTAGCAGTGGCGCTCGCGTCCGAATGCTCGTCATCATCCCATTCAGGATTGCTGACGTCCGAGTCTTCTTCGTCGTCATCGTAAGTGCCGAATGCGAGCGCGCCAAACTCGGCGTCTTCGTCGTCCCCGTCCACGTCCATGCCGGCGAGTCGTGACCAGTCGAATGTAGTGTTCTTTGCAGATGTTGCGTTGCGCGCAGATCTGCGCGCAGGGGTCCGGCTCGGACCTGCTTCCGCGTTCATGGCCGAGACAGAGTGTCGCGCACTCGGGCGCTGCTGTGGTCGTGTCGGAAAGACGTGAAGGTATGAGCTGAGACGTGCAGGTCGAGGCGGAGGAAGCAACACGGAAAGTGGGAAACGCAGGGTCCAACGGAATGCTTGATGGATGAATTAGGTAAGCTTGACATGTTCAATTTTGGAAGGACTGCTCGGATCAGTTTGCTGCGTGTGTTGGTCTTCGTGACACTTTGATCCTACCCCCTCTCTTTCCGCACATACGACCACCTTGATCGCACCTTCGCGAAACCACTTCACTGGTAACATTTGCGACAATGAGCCATTCGCAATCGCCTTTGGGCGGGTACCCGCAATCGCCAGATCCAACTTTGGCCGATCCTCAGTGGTTGCAGCAACTGTCGACCCATCCCATCTTCATCTCAAAACGCAGTCAGAATGATCAAACGTCCACGTCACACATCGAGGCAGCTACTCAGTCAGAAATCCATACACGACTCATGACGATTCGTGGCACGGACCTCATCGCTATTGTCGACAACGAGGTCCGCATCGCATCCCTCGTCGACGCAAAAGCCTCTGCTTCCAACCAACCGATCCTGCCATCGTCCTCGTCATCCACACGACTGGGCTCTCACTTCGCTTACAAGGTCCTTGTGCCGCCACAGGGAACATCGATTGACTTTGACATCCGTAATCTCAGCATCAACCCCACCGGCAAGCTGCTCGCCTGCGTAGGCGACAGTCAGATCACCCTCCTTGTGCTTCCCCGCACAGGCTACACGAAGCATGTCGACCGAGAGATTGCTTGCCGAACGGTGTCGGTTGCGCCTTACTATCATTCCGCCCACTCGAACTCCGCAGTGGTCAAGGTCGACTGGCATCCATGGGGTGAGAACGGCACCTCGCTTCTGGTACTGACGGACGACGGTCTGTTTCGCGAATACGACGTGGCAAAGGACACCGAAGAGCCACAGCAGACCGCTTCCTTCTTGCCAAGACAGTCGAGCTCGGCTGGACACCGCTCTCGATCACGTTCGGCGACTCCCGGTCTTGCACCTCATACACGCTCATCGTCTTTTGCTGCCAATACGACTGGTCCCAGTGTACGGGGTTTTGGTCTCTCTGCAGACGACGACGATGCTACAACAGCAGTCAGCTTCTCTCTGTGCGTCACCAACACCCCGTCTCCTCGTTCTTCGAGCTTCGATCAGGATGCAGATCGCACGTGGGCTGCGGAAGCTCAGCGTTCCAGCGGACCGTCCGATTGGTCGCCGCTCACCGTCTTCGGTTTGATGAAGAACGGCGACGTGTGGGCTTTGTGCCCGTTCCTCCCAAAAAGCGCCACTGTCCCCGCTGCCTATATCCACAACCTAGCTAAACTTGCTTCCTACCGCGCGAACACCACTCAGTCGCAGCAGACATCCCACGTCGACACGCAACTGCGCTATGTCAATGCGCTTCTCAAGCAGGCCCGCAAGGAATCACCGAACGACTTTGGCGAACGACAGGGTTCGGTTACGCCTGGTCCTGAAAGATTTGTACGATCTCGATCTACCTCCACTATGAACCTGGATGAGCTAACCGACTCGCCCAGAGCCTCGGTGCAACCGGAACAAGCGGGGTCGGGAGCCGAACAGATGCAGGAGGGGCCCGTGCAGCTGCACCCGCCGTCGTGGTCATACAGGCAGAACCTCGCTCAAGGCGGGAGTGCGAAGAAGGCACCGAGGCCGCAAGGGCCGTATCTGCTCAAGCCGGCACCGGTCGAGCTCTGCGACGAGCGCGAGAGTGTAGCATGCGACCTCATTTGGACCTGGCTGACCGACGAAAGCACGCAAGCGGAAGCCTCCACGGTCGTGACAGGGGTTGCCGCGCTGAGCATTGTGGGACACGATGGACGCGTGGACGTCGGCCTCCTCTTCGAATCTGTCGAAGCCGCGTGGGATGTATCGACAACAACGCAACACTCAGCTGCACGTCGTCCAAGCAAGCCGCGCAAAACCAACCGCTACGGTCTATCAGATACAGAGGACGAAGCGGATGACTTCGAAGCACTCACCCTGGAAGAACCGGAAGAACTTCCCTCCTTGCTCGTCTACGAAACCATCGACCTAGGTCTGCTGGACACAGCCATCGACAATGGCATCACATCTCCATCCGCCGCTTCCGATCTTCTGCTCAGCAAGGCCTCCAGCAATAGACCTCGCTTCGTTCGAGACCCGCTCTACGGCGACACCGTCTACATCTACCACGCTTTTGGCGCGCAATGCCTCGGCTTCGCTACGTGGATACCCAAGCTGCTGGACGCGCTCAACAAGCCGTCTCAAGATGAGCTGGACAACGACGCGCACGACGACACCTCGCGCCCGGCGGCAGAGTCGCGCGAGCAGGCGCTGGTCAAGATGCTCCACCATGGTCAAAGCAGTGAGGTGGTGTGGATCGTCAACACGGTTGCACAGGACAGCGGGGAGGGGCTGGATCTGAATCCCGTGACTGCGTTGGAGATCTTGTCGGACGTGTATCTGTCGTATGCGTTTTTGGCTGTGACGGCGGATTTGCAGGTGGTGGGTGTGGAGCTGTCCCTGCGTATCGAGCAAGATGCGATCGATTCGCCTGCGGCTGGCGAACGATCTCTTGGACTAGAACGAGGTGGGTCTTCCGACGGCCACAAACCGTACGTTTCGCTGCTTGGTGAAGGACCTGCCTTCCAGCCTCCAGCCATCTTTGCGCAATCGACAGGAACCCAAGGCCTACCTTCACATCCTCGTCGAGCAGCCCTCTCCACCCCCAACTCAAAATCCGAGCTGCAAATTACCCCGGAACTCCTCCGCACGCTGGGCAAGACCGTCGAAACCTACCGTCACGAGATCCGCACCGTCGTCTCCGCCGGCAACGCCGTCCAAGCACGACTCGACCTCCAGGTGCGCGAGATGACGCGTCAGCTCGAAAAGCTCAACGCCATCCGACTGCGCTGCAACGACCTCGGCACGGCAGGAACGCTGGGAGAGCGTATCTCGCAGATCGCCCAGACGCAGCTGCAACTCGTCGCCCGGATCGATAAAGCACTGCAGCGGCTGATGGATTCGCACCAACCAAGCCTATCGATGTACGAGAAGAAATGGTTCGAGGAACTCGAACGCATTGCCTCTGAAGTCGGGGTTGCACGCTCAGGTGGAGAGTTCAAGGTGAATACGAGGGGAATGAGGAAGTCGCTGTCGGCGAAGGCCAAGCTGTTGGAGCACCAGCTGTCGCTGCTGAGACCGCAGATGAGTGCTCTGCAGTCGCAAGCCGGTGCCGGTCGGGAAGAGAGGGAGGGGATGTTGGGTGGGGAACAACTGAAAAGGGTGGAGAAGATGTTGAGTGGGGAGGCGGCGATGTTGGCGGAAGCAAAGGAGAAGGTGAACCAGTTGAACAGGAAAGTCGCTCAGATCAAGCCAAACAGGGATACGGGAACGGTGGGTGGTGGCGGGTTTGATGCCGATTCTTCGATCTCGTTCTCCACCGTAAGCGGTGGGTTTGGCGGCGGTGGTGCAGGGTTGCCGACCAGCAGTACAGCGGCCAACCTGGCCGACTTTTCGAGAAGTTCGCCGTTTCGCGCTTCGCACTCGAGGACCGGCTCGAGCTTTTTTGCATGACCCACGCCCGTACCACGGCAATGACGAGCTTGCTTACAGAGTTATTCGTGGTGCGATGAGTGTCACACTAGCGATGAGCATTGAGTAGCACACGTGGCTTCTCTTCTCAAGACGACTTGCAAATTCGAAAACAATCCTAATGTTACAAGTGCAGCCAACGCGGTCAAAGCTTGGCCTTTGTGGTCGAATCCTCGCTCTTTGCCGCAGCAGGCTTGTTCGTCACCTGGCCACGAATCAACCCTTCCTGACTAACGACCGCCACCAAGGTTCCATCCTCCCTATAGATTCTCCCCACCACCACGCCTCTCCCGTTCGACGCGGCCTGCGTCTGCATGACGAACAGCAACCAGTTGTGCACCTCAAACGGCTGGTAGAACCACATGCTATGATCCAGACTCGCCATCATCTTGATCCTGCGGCTGTTGTTCAACGCCTTGGGCACAGTACTCAACAGGTAAAAGTCGGAAGCGTAAGCGAGGGCGACTTTTTGCGCTTCGAAACCGCCAGCCATGGGTCTGCGGGTACGCATCCAGAAGGCCTGTTGGTTGCCGGGGGTGGGGATTCCGTTGCGGTCGTACATTCCGGGAAGGGCGTCACGAATTTCGACGGGAGAGGCTTGTCGGTCGCTGATCCAGCCTTCGAGGACTTTGCGGACG
This sequence comes from Pseudozyma hubeiensis SY62, assembly GCF_000403515.1. Lineage (NCBI taxonomy): Eukaryota > Fungi > Basidiomycota > Ustilaginomycetes > Ustilaginales > Ustilaginaceae > Pseudozyma > Pseudozyma hubeiensis. The sequence goes on along the minus strand of NW_012133814.1, from coordinate 402,293 downwards.
CGCGGGTCGGGGTTGCCGTGGAGGAGGACTTCTTGGTATCGTTTCTCGTTGAGAGGGCAGTCGTCGGGACCGGGGAGAGCGCGAAAGTTGATCGCTTTGGCAGAGTGATTCCCGGTAGCGTGAGATCCGGTGATCGACTCGAGTAGGAACTTGCCGTCAGTATCGAGGGAGGGGAGTGGGATGGCGAAGGTGGGTTCGTGCGGTTCGGGTTTCTGGTAGCTCAGGATGATGGTGAAGATGGACCTGCCCTTCTGTATGGCGTTGACGGAACGTGTGACGTAGGATCCACCGTCACGAACGCGGCTGACCTGGTAGATGATGGGACGGGTTTCATCACCGGCGAGAAGGAAGTAGCTGTGGAGCGAGTGGAGCAGCATCCCTTCTCGAACGGTCTTGTTGGCCGCTGCTACGGCTTGTGCGATTACCTGTCCACCGAACACGCCTCGTGCTCGAGCAGGCTTCCAGAGCGTGAGCGACTTGTATAGATCTGCATCGATCTCTTCAACCTCGAGCGCTTCCGCGATATCTGCGACGCCGGATCGCGAGGGTGAGTTGACACCTTGCTCGTAGACAGGCGGTTCCTGCTCTTCAGACGTAGGCTCTCGACCCATCTCTCTTGATCCTGCTTTGGTCATGTTGCACGATCCAGATGGGAGAAAGTCCGGCTCGAGTCCGATTTGGATTTGCTAGCCGCGATGAGTGATTGCTTGAATGAATGGCAGGTGCGAGGGGGAGCGATGGTGCAGGCGCGGATCGGTCGATGGATGTGGTTGAAAGTCAAGTAAAGTGGACCCTCTCGGGCCAGCAACGTTTTAAGCGAGTTAAGATTTAGGACGCTGCTCACGGGCCGCCATTCGTGAAAGAGGCTTGCTTGCTTCGAAGCATGCCCGAGCTCTGCACGCATGCCTGTTCATCTCAAGTCTTCCGCTACGGTACCTTCTCTCGAAGCAATTCATACCACGAATTGCTCTTCTGACCATATCGCACCGACAGGATGCAAGTAACCGCTGTGCTCGCATACCAGACAAGTCATGCAAGACAAAAAGTTGGTGACCGGATGCCGGCATTGTTCTGATGCGGGGGGGAAGGGGACACGGCCGTGCTCCTCAATCCCGGTTCGGCCCAATCCTATTCTTCGCATTGCCCTTCACATCAACCTCGTTTCCCTCTTGACACTTGCGGAAGCCATTTTCCGGTACGACAGAAGAGCAATGACACCACACCTTTCCGTGCGCAGAGAGAGCGCTTCGGTCTCGGTCTGCCGGCATTGCCGTTTCCGGACGGTGGAGAGCTTCACTTTCGGAGTGTGCCGAACGAGAGAGGCGCGTGATTTCGAAGTAACGCGTGCGAAAATCTGGACAAGATCCGCAGAGGAGGTCTAACATGCGGGTTGAACTCAGTTCAGAATCACCCGCCCGAAAGGACGGCAGCCGACGTCACGATTCCACGTCAAGGCGTCGAAGATCAGCGAGCATGGACCATGTGCCTCGTCAGGAAACCAACACCGACTGTGAATCGATCATCTCCTCCTCTCAACATCATCGCGATCTCAGCGAACATCACACGAGATCAGCAATCTCGTGCGCCATCACAATGGCGTCCATCACGTCGGCTCCCACATCGACTCTCCGTACAGCACAGGTCAACTCTCTGCTCTCATTGCTCAACCTCAACACCTCGTCCTTCAACCACGCATCCTCGTCCTCCTCCGCACCAGGTTCCAACTACAATTCCCGGCCAGGATCTGCAGCAGGTCAGAATGATGCTTCCGCCAACGCAGGTGGTGCAGATCCATCCATCCCCTCCGGCCCACCGGTATGGAAGGTCCTCGTGATGGACAAGGTTTCAAAGGACATATTGGCCACATCCTTGCGCGTCCAGGATCTGCGCGAAAATGGCGTCACGTTGCACATGCAGCTGCATTCGGATCGACCGCCATTGACAGATGTGCCCGCTGTGTACTTTGTCTCGCCCACATCTCAGAATGTACAACGCATCGCACAGGATATGAAGAAGATGCTGTACGAAAGCTTCTACGTCAACTTCACCAGCACCGTACCGAAAGCGGTAATGGAGGAGCTTGCGAATCTGGTTGTAGCCGATGGGACGGGCCAGCTGGTTCAGCAGGTGTACGATCAGTACTTGAACTTTATCGTTCTTGAACCGAACCTGTTTGAGCTGCTTCCTGATGCTGCTGCGCCCTCGGCTGGCTCAGCTTCGACCAACGGCGCTAACGCAGCAGCAACACCGACCTCGTCGACGGACCGCACCCTGACCACGTACGAAAGGCTCAACGACCCGAAATCCGGGCAGAAGGATGTCGAGGACGCCACGGACCGCATCGCCGCCGGCCTTCTCTCGACGCTTGCAACCATGGGTGCGCTACCAATCATCCGATCGCCTCGCGGAAATGCCGCCGAGCTGGTAGCCAGGAAACTCGAGTCCAAAATCCGCGAGCACATCACCAGCTCTCGGGGCGGGTCCAACTTGTTCTCCGAAGCAGCGGGCAGCGGCGCTCATTCCAGCTGGAGCTCCTCCCGTCCACTCCTCTTAGTTATCGACCGCAACGTCGATCTAGTACCCATGCTCGCGCACAGCTGGACCTACCAAGCGCTCGTCCAGGATGTGCTCGACTTGCAACTCAACCGCGTCACCGTCGTATCCAGCGAGGGCGGCGTTTCGAGCAAGAAGACCTACGATCTGGATTCGAAGGACTTTTTCTGGTCCAAGAATTCGGCAACTCCGTTCCCGCAGGTGGCGGAGGATATCGATTTCGAGCTGAACAGGTACAAATCCGACGCTGCCGAGATCACGCGTTCCACGGGTATCAGCAGTATGGACGAAGTAGGTCAATTGGATGCAACCTCTAACGCCGCGCACCTGAAAGCAGCCATCACGGCACTGCCGGAGTTGACGCAGAGGAAATCGACCATCGATGCGCACATGAACATCGCCACGTCGTTGCTCCAAGGTATCAAGAATCGAGGATTGGACACGCTGTTCCAACTGGAGGAGGCGATTGCGAGGCAGAAGAAGGAGACAATTCTGGAAACGGTCAAGGATGCCAGTCTGCACGACGTGAACGACAAGTTGAGGTTGTTCATCATATACTATCTTTCGGCGCCGGACAGTGCGCTTTCGAAGGGCGACGTGGAGGAGTTTGAGAGGGTTTTGAAGGAGCAGGGTGCGGATTTAGCGGCGTTGAACTACGTCAAGAAGGTGAGGGAGCTGACGCGGATGACGATGTTGGCGTCCGCGCCTGCGCAGGCTGCGCCGGTGGAGGGGGCTGGGTTCAGAGGATTCAGTGGGTTGAGTTCGAGGTTGACGGATCGACTGAAGGATTCCGGCTTGGAGGGGTTGGTTCAAGGCGTGAAGAACTTTTTGCCTGCGCAGAAGGATTTGACGGTGACGAGGTTGGTGGCGAGTCTGATGGATCCGGGCTCGGCGAATGCAAAGGCGCTGGAGGAGACGGATGAGTGGCTGTTCTTCGATCCGAAGGCGGCGAGGAGTAGGACGGCAGGGGTTAGTGGGGGGGTCAAGGCGAGACAGAACTTTGCGGAGGCGGTGGTGTTTGTGGTGGGTGGAGGTGGGTATGTTGAGTTTGCGAATCTGCAGGATTATGCGATGCGGACGGCGGTCGCTGTTGGAGCTCAAGCAGCAGGAGGTGGAGTAGGGGGAGGAGTTGGTGCTGGGCAGGGTGGGAAGAAGATCACGTATGGTGCGACGGAGATCCTGAAGCCGATCGAGTTTGTTCGAGCCTTGGCTCATCTGGCTGGTGGAGACGTAGCGAAGGTTGGGACGGCGGCTACTGCAGGCGGCGCTGTTGGAGCCAAGTGATGCAGACATCCCAGCTTGTCAAGCGTCACAGCAGACTCAGCTCAGCAAAAGAAGATAGAGTCACACGGAAGCGGTTGTCTGCGTTTTGATGCGTGCGATTGAGAATTATCAATGAGCTTGAAAACGTATAGAAGTGTGACAGAATGAGAATAAAGCGATAACATAGAAATACAATGCGTCGTATACAGAGACGTGACAAAACGTGACAAAGAGGAGCTTGCAAAGGGGACCTTCCGAGTGGTGGGAAGACGTGGGGCCGAAGAATACAGATGCGAGTTTGTTTGAGACGGGATGGAGCGAGGCTGTGGTTGAGCCATGGGGGCAAGCCCTTGGGAGAGTCTAGAGGATCGTCTACTGCGAACGGCGTCTAGACCTGCCACGTTGAGGCTCACCGTCGGCGCTTGGTGAGAAGATGGATGCCAAGAGCCCGCCGAACCCTCTCGCCTTCTTCTTCTCGCTCCCTGTCGACGACCCGGCCGTCTTGACCTCATCCTCCTTCGTTGGCCTTGCGTTTCCATTCTGTCGACTCGTCATGTTGCCCGTGTACGTTCCTTCGAGCTTGGCCTTTTCGATAGCGAGCCTTTCCTTCTGCCACATGCTCGCCGTGTGGTCGGCCATGCGTCGTGCGTACGCCAGATGCGCTTGAACTGCATCCCATTCTTCGAGCGACTCAGCCTCCGATGCTGCGGATGTGGAGCTGGAAGAGAAGCGAGAGTGGACAGGAGAGGAGCAGGACGAGGACTCGGAGATGGGGGAGGATAGGCTCGAGGCGAGGTTGGGGACGTGGGCAAAGTGCGTCATCATGGGTGGAACGAAGGACGCTCCACCGATGTGCACTACGTGGTGGTTGTCTTGTGGTGTATACATCTTGCGATATGTATGTATGTGAGCAAGAGTTGAGGGTCTGGTGGGTTGTGGTGTAGACCGGGCAAGTGGTGCTTTGCTTATCGCGTGTTGGGCAGTCGTTGATCGAGAGCGTCTGGTGAAGGGAGTAGGAGATTGTGTAAGGTGTTATCTTCTGATGAACGGGGGCCGGGCTCGGATCGTCGATGGTGAACAGGGGCGCCTGACTATATACCCGTTGGACCTGTCATCGACGGCAAACGGCTCAATCCTATGCATCTATGCAAAGGATGACATTTGCCGAGCGGCATCATGTTACCGTAGCACCGTAATGTCAAACAAAGCTCAGCCTGCCGGGGACACAAGAAGCTTCTTCTCGCCTGCTCGAGGCGGCGACAGCGGCTTGGCAGGAGCCGTTTTTTTTCACTTCAAGTGGAGAAGCAGCTGAACTTAGTCCACGGAGTACGGCAGAATGTCAGCGCTGCTTTCTCTTTTCCGTTTTCTCTCCCGGCAGATCAAAATTTGGCAGGCGGAAGAGCAGAGTCGGATTTCCCGTGGAGCTAAGAAAGTGCCAAGCGCAGAAACAAGGCGCAATTCAACGTCACCAATTCTGACACGGACACCGGCACGCAGCGCGGTCGCACAAAGACGAGCTGACATACAAGATCACGCACGCGCTCCTTAGGCCCGCCTTTCCGGAAAGCTAACTCCGCCTGATTCCTCTCATTTTCTTCGACTGCGCGTTCGCCCGACCGAGCTAACGAGCCCCAAGCACGAAACCATTCTGGCGCTTTCTTGGCAAGACAGCCTAGTTCATACCGTATCATAGACCAAACACACGGACGACTTGGCAGCCTGCGGGGCAGGACAGAAATGAAGAATACGATCGGCTTGGCTTACGCTTCCAAGACTCGTGGCAAAAGAAGCCAAGTTTTGAGCATGCCGCAGGCTCCATGCAGAATCTCGCATAGCCATCCACCAACTTTCGTCAGCCATGCCGCGAGCGATTTGCGCTGTGATCGCGTCAGACGAGTCCTCACCGCAGCCAAGCCCATTGCCACGACACTAGCGTGACTCGTCAAAAGCTAGGCGTCGACAAGAGGCTTAGGCTCAAATCGGATTAGCCTTCTCGGCAGCGGATGCAGCTGATCACGCGAAGAGGTGCTCACCAGCAGGCCAAGGCAAGGACGCGGCATCCCCGCGGAAGTCGACTGCCGAAACATCATGCGTGAATAATCTCCAAATTGCCTCGCGGTCTTTTGCTTACGTCCGGCTTCTTCTTTTAGGCTGATCTGGCTCGGCAAATTTTTTTCAGTGCCTAGCCGCTTTGCATGACGTGCATCACCCTCTCGCAAAGATCGTCGCAATCTTCCTGTTCTGATCACCGCGGCACCGTTGCTATGTTCAATGTGATCACCACGACATCGTTGCTATGTCCCAAGAGTCTTGTGCAATGCCGAGACAAGCCGTGCAAGAAGCTGAGCAAGGATCACGGCGCCGTTGTCATTTCGTGGAATCAAGGGTCGTCCAAGTCGGCTGGACGGAGTTGCAAAAAAGTCATCTTCCATTGTGCGTCTCGCGGATAAGTGGTTCCGTCCCTGTTTGTGAGTGGAGAAAATTTTCCGAGGGTGCTTTGCCGCAACGCAGTCGACTTGCGACTACTCCACTCCGCGGTCATCCATCCGTTGCTCCACTATAGGCTTCAACGAGTGACACCGGCATCAACATCCCATCATCTTCGCCAGAACGCCGAGTCACGGGATACATCGTCCACGTTGCACCACTGCCGTTGTGGGTCAGGCACCTCCTACCAACGTGGACTCGAAAGTGATCCGCGGTCCAGACAAGCTACGCAGAAGCTGAAGTGCGAGACGGCTGACAAGTCACAGACAAAATCCCGATCTCACCTCTGGCTCGGATCGGACACCATCGGCCGCTCGACCAAACAAGCCGTTCGGAAAATTCGTCCGACAGTTTCCACTCTCCGTTGTCTGCCGCCCTGAATTCCAGACCTCCACCCAATGGCCAACAGACGGACCACCAAGCGCTAAGCGCTATCAGTGACACACAGGCAGGGCCTCAACCCCCCACCTCTCCACGGCGCTAAGATCAAATCCCACCATCACGACCAAAAGATCCAACCCACACCTCTGCAATCCCACTCTCTCCGAACCTCGCTCTTCCCTGTCACTTTAGCACGCATCGCAGTGACGCCGAAGAAAAAGACTGTGATGTGCAATTCTGAGCAAAATAATACGAACACAACGACAAGGATATACGAATAATATCGATAGCGAATCTCGTGCTGAGTAGCGAGGTCAGCCGACGCCGTCTAGTGCGAAGGCCTAGAAGTTCTTGATACTATCGCGAACACCCAGCAGGAACTTGCCCATGGTGCGTTTCTTTGCCGCAGACGCTGCGGGTGCCGCTGCCCCCGCCCCTGCCCCGCTCGCATCCGTACCGGTAGCATCGTTCGACTTGATGTTGATACTGCTGGTGCTTCCGTTGCTTTTGGTAGGTGCAACGTCCGGTGCCGCCGAAGCGGAACCGTTGTGCGTGACCCGATGCAGACTGCTCGTGCTCGTAGAAGCGTCTCGTCGCATAGCCGGGTTGGCACCAGCTTGGCCGTAGGGTCCAAGCGTCTGTGCATGTCCACCATGATCAGCGTTGTCCACCTCGGAACCAAACGTGGCCTTGGACGACGACGACGTAGGACGACGGAAGCGCGAGACAAAGGATGCCGCCACGCCTGAATTGCTAGAGTGAGATGTCGTGCTGCCGACGCTGACGCTGCGCTGAGCGGCCCCATTGCTGCCCGCCTCGATAGCGGCCGGACGCGGCGGAGGATCCTCTGGCTTGACAGCGCTTGCACTTGCCGAGCGTATCCCACCATTCGCCCTGCTGCTCATGCCGGCACTAGTGCCATCCGAAAGCAGGCCAAAGAGCTTGCTGTTCTTGTTGTCGCCCTTCTCGATGGCTGGTGTAGCCACTTGCACGGGCGATGCAGGGGTCGGAGCATCGCCATCCACGCTTGTACCGACTCTCGACGCTTCTTCCTTTCGCTTCTTGTCCTGCGTTCCACCATGGCCACCACCAAAGATACCGGCCAGATACTTGGCGTCCACCTCCTTCTTTGTAGGCGCCGTCTTTTCGCGCTCCGAGATCGTGTCCAGACCGAATCCACTTCCTCGGGTCCGATTGCGAGACGAGAAATCCTTGCGCGTGAGAGCAGCGGGGGCGGATGCGGTTGAATAGATGCTCGATGTTGCCGACGTCAGCGAGCTGTGACTCGATGTGCTGGTAGCCGAAGAGGCGAGCGACGACAGAGTAGCAGCCGACTGATTTCGCTCGCGCCACGACATGACCTTGCTCCTCCCAGGATCTGGGATTGGCGCCACTCCTGTCTTGCGTTGCTCGCCCATCCTCTCGCGTCGCACAGCTGCAGATGACCAATTGGCTGCCGGCGCATCGTCGGCAGGCTTGGCGACCCGGGCGATGGCAGATTCGGTCTCAGCGTCCGTCAAACCCTGCAAGTTGAAACGAGAAGCAGCTTCGGCCGTAGGCTTGGACAATGTGACCTGCGGCGAAGCCACACCGTCGACAGCCTCGCTCGGCTTGGCCATCTTGCTCATCTGTCTTGCCAGGTTCTCAGATGCTAGAGCAAGCTCGCGTATCGTCCGTTCACGTTCCCGAGCCTTGGCAGCCGGATCGTCGGCTTGGCCATCCGCCATTGCCTCGACAGACTGCGATCGTTTGAGCTGCTTGGCGAGGGTGCGGCCCTTACGCGCGCCACGCTTGCGCCGTTTCGAATGATTTGAAGTAGCAACGCTATCCGCTTTATCCTCGTCCATGCCATCGCCCGCAGCTTCTCTAGCACCATCGGCAGCATCGTCGAGCTCGACTGGGTCGCGATTGATGCCTTCTCGGTCGACAGGACGACTCGCATCGTCCTGCGTTCGATCCTTGGGGGCCTTCTGATCTTCGAGCAGCGTCTCATCTGGGAGATTGCTTGCATCGTCGGGCGAGTCCGAGCCTTTGCGAACATCCTTGTGCACTTCATTGTCGTCGCTGACAGAGGTCGAAGGGCCTGCCTGCTTTGACCCTGAACCGCTCGGTTCAAGCTCACGAGGCTTCGTCTCGGCGAGACTGCTCGATGACCGAGACATGTCGTGGTGCAAGTGGCCTGGGATTTCGTGCTTTTCTTGCGAAGCAATGCCCTCGGCACGGCGTGCAGCCTCTCCCGCAGCACCGTACTGCGAATCGAAGGGATTGCGATCGGGCGGCTGTGGCGAAGGTGTGAACGTAGGCGAAGGAAGAACGTCGGGCGTAAAGAGGGCCGAGTACGGCGACAGACTGCCCTGCCTGGCGGAGGCAGCAGCGAAAGCAGCTCGAAAAGTGGCGTCGGCGGTCACGTCGAGGTCAGCAATGTGATCCGTGTCGCGCGCCAGCGATCGAGCTCGGGGTCGAGGCGAGCTGAGGAGGGACGGAAGCGTCGACATGGATGCTGTACGCGAGTGAACGAGTGGCATCGTCGAATAGATCGACGCGCCTCGAGAAATGCGTCTTGGACCGGATCCGGACAGGCCCATATGGTCCACAAGACCGCAAGCCCAGCGCGAAAACTCGCCAGCAGAGATGCGCCGCTGAGTCACATCCTCGTCGTCGGTGATGGAGCAGAACACGTTTTCGGCGAGGAAGCGCGCGACAGTCTCAGTGAGACCGTCGAAGGACTCCATCAGGAAGCGGATTGGGTCTTGACAGTACGCTGCAAAGGAAGGACAGCTCGTCGACGGCTCTGTGAAAGGGCTGCGGTGGAAGAGGAGATTCAGCAGCACCACACCCAGCGACCAGATGTCGGCTTGCTTTGGATCGTACGACGACGAAATGTTGTTGTGGCATTCGAATGCCATGTACGGCTTGCTGCCGCAATCAAAATCGTCGCAGCGATCTTCCGCTGTCGCGAGACCGAAATCGGTCATCTTGACAATCACCTGCGCTTCGTCGCCATCATGAGAGCCATCTACGAGAGTGCTAACGCTCGTATCAGGACAGGCGGACTGCATCTCTTCGACGGTACGGCGATCCTCTACGATGAAGTTTTCGGGCTTGATATCGCGATGACTGACGCCTCGGTCATGGCAGAACTGGACGGCGTCGCAGATCTGGCGGAACATCCTAGCGATGAGGCGGATGCGACGCTTGGAAAGCAAGCCATGGCCTGATGTCGAGGCAAGAAGTGATGGCGAAGGCGGCGTTGCATCCAACGAGGAGCCCAGCAGGCGATAGTTGTCGTCGTTCGAGGCATCCGAGCCTCCGTGTGACTTGGAATCGGCATCATCGTCGTAGTCGACGCGTGTATCGGCACCATCTTCTCGATCAAGCGCTGGGCGCTGTCCATCGTCTTGGGCCTGTTCCAGCCAGAAGTAAAGATCCTGGCCAGGGCAGTACTCCAGAACTAAAAACAGCCAGTCGGGCGTCTCGTAGGTGCGGTACAGCGTGACGATGTTTGGATGGGCAGGTATGGACTGATGGATGGTGGCCTCGAGTCGTTGAACCTCGAGCATGTCCTCGGGCAAGTCGCGCTTGCACAGACACTTGAGAGCAAACTCCTTCCCGGGCCGCAGGCGAGTGTCGATCTTAAGGTCCTTGCGCCTCCTCTCCTCGAGAGCAGGCGAGTTGTGGAATCCACCGTCCTTCCCCTTGCCGTTCGCTTTGAGAGTGCTACTGAGTAGGTCCTCCGATGAGGCGACCATGGTCAGATCGGCATCGTCGTCAGGGTTTCGTGTTAACGTCTCCGAAGCTAGGTTGCGAGACGAAGACGCTGGAATGGCCATGCTTTTCTGCAAGGCGTACGAGGCAGCTTCGTCTGCGCTGACTTCCTTGACCAGATAGACTATCGCGTAGCTGCCCTCGCCGAGTTTCCGCACCACCTCCAACTTACTGCCCGTGAGATCTTCATTCTGATCCACAAAGCCCGGAGTGGTCTCAGCAATCTTGATGGTGTGGCCGTCGTGCTCAAGGCCAGGGCCGAGGAGATCCCCGATCTCAAAGACGTCGCCCAGCGGCCGACCCTCGATGGCGTATGTGCTGCCGTAACGGCTGAGGGGGTGCCCTTCGGATGCACCATACTCCATCATGTCGGAGAGGTCGAAGAACTCTTGGTCGTTGTCGTCGGTAACCACCGAGTCTCGATCCACGTCGGAGGCGGCCACATCGGAGGCCGCCGCCTCGCGTCGGACGAGTTGTGCCCTGAGCTTCGCAAGCAATGAAGCGCTGTCGAGAGGTTGCTCCAGCAGATGTGTGGTATTTGGCACAAACGTGCCGACTGGACCGCTCTCGGAGCCGGAGGCTGCAACAGCGGCGGCGGCATTTCGTTGCTGTTCCTCGGCGATCAAGCCGGGCAGATGGATCGATGCTGTGGTTTGTCGTCCACGGAGAGGGATGGGTGCTGCGTCGTCTGCTTGAGCATCCTCGGGTATACTCTCGGCGTGGTAGAACGGCACAGTCGACGGCGGTCGACTAGTGGGTCGGCTCAGAGACATGGAAGATTCTCGCGAGCGAGAAAGGCCACGAAGGCTTGGCGTGCGCACACGGTCGTAGTGGGCCACGCTCGGTCTGAGTCCCGACACGCTACCGCGGTTTCGCAGATGCGGTGGACGATACACGCCGACGCGAGTAGCAACGGTCGGCGAATTGGGAGAGAAGACGGCAGAGCTCCTTCTTGAGTGGGACATCAAGTGACCTGGACCTGCAGAAGCGACAGAGTTGAAAGACTCGCGACGAGAGACAGAGCCAGGACGCGGCTGGGGCGACGCGCCACTGAGCATGGAAGCGATGCTGTTGACCACTCTGTCTGCACTCGAGTGAGCGGGCGATTCAGGAATGACGGGGGGATATCTTGTGACGGGTGACAGCGTACGGTGGGCGAGCTTGGGCGAGGATGTAGGGCTGAGCATGACGGGGTTTGCCGCGGAGGTTCCTGCTTGCTGGCGATGCGGATAGGCCGAAATCACAAGAGGGGAACGCTTCGGCGAGGATAGGATGTTGACGCTGGGGCCTCGGTTGAACAAAGAGGCACCGGTATGACCGGCTTCCGAGCGAGCAAAACCATGGCCGGGGCTTGGAGTTCGAGGCGCTGACTGGAGTGTTGCTTGGAATTGTTCGACAGGACCGCGGATTGATGGTGGTGGACGGCTGTCGATGGCATGTTGAGCGCCGGGTTGAGGCATTCCGGCGAGAACACGTTCGGTGCTGGATTCGCGCAATCGATTGGGCGTGCTGGGTATGCTGGGAAGAGAGCTGGTAGGGGTCAGCATCCAGTCATCGTCACGATCCTTGGCCTGCAGGCTCTGCTGACTTGGTGGGCCAGACCGACCCTTCTGACTTGGCTTGAATGGCGTCGATGTGGAAGGAAAGAAGCGAGAGCGATCGTTCGACTCGATGCGCAGGGGAGGCAGTTGCGTTGCCGGTCCAGCGCTCGGATTCTTCTCGAGCGACGAGGAGAGAGGCCAGTGGTGGCGAGCCGAGGGCAGATTGACTCCTTTGGGCTTGGTTGGCGAGGTACCGAACTCGGGCGCTCTGCCAATGACGCCGTTGCCTATCCCACTTGGCTTGATGGCGTGCGACGCTTTGGGATCAGGATGAGGATGATGTCCTGGAACCCAATCGGCATCGAGCATCCCCATCTTTTCCCGCTTGAGGCTGGTCGAGAGCAGCGATGGATTTTCTTCGACGGCGTTCTTGCTCAAAGATTTATTTGCGATCTTGCCGTGAGGGGCGGAGATCGCAAGCGGCTGAGCTTGCAAAGGCGGGGGGTAGGGCGGATTCGACGGACCTGCGACAGGGTGCGCATGAGCCCTCCAGTTGTCATGTGCCATGTCTCTATCTCTACGGTTAGGTTGGTGGTCCCTCTGTGTGTGAAGGGGCACTGGCTGAGAAGTGGCATTGGGCTGGGCAGGCCGCCTCCAGCTGGGCGCATCGCTGCTTGTGAGATGAGTAGGCATGCTGTCTTGGAGAAAGTGTATCGATAGGGTGTAAAGGTAATAGGTACGTACGCCCTCAGCACGCTGAAGCGGCCACGTGTGTGGACTGCAACAGAGCGCCGTAAGGGGACAGATGGTCGACAAAGAAGCCGAAGGAAGGTTGGGGATGACCAAAGCCAAGGCTGCTGGTGTGCTAGGTCATTTCGAAGTCGACGTGTGACGTGCTGGACTACGGAACATGGGGCGGGAGGAGACGGATCGTTGGTACAGCTTGACCGGTCAGAGCAAGCAACTACAGACGAGCGGAAGTGTCATGCCACCTTAGCATTGCTGGTGCTGTCGAATTCCTGCGACAGCCTCGTTCTAACGACCAAGATGTGCTAGCGATCTGAGAGATAGTCCGTACCAATCCTCGATTGCTACGCTTCGGGTCGTCGATTCCCAGAGACGAATTGACCGAGAGACGGGATGAGCCGTGCTCTCGTCGAGCAAGAACGTAAACCACGGATGCCGGCGGCTGGGACAAGGAGGGCGAGGTCGCGATGAGCTTGCGCCGTAGCTCAGAGCACCAGTGAGCCTCTGACCGTCAATGTGCGACGGTAGAGATAGCCTGTCGCTGCCGGATGTCGAGCGGACAAAGCTATGGTGGTGGTCGAATCTAGGGAAAGGTTGCGAAGAAGCCAAGTCGGTTTGGCAGGACTACGGCCAAAGCTCTCTTTGCTGAATGTCGTGAATGAGAGAGGTCCGGGCGAGCGGCAGCTTTTTGGGCGTCGGGTCAGCCATCAAAGAGTGTCTCTGTGCCACTGAAAGGGTTCCCAAATCCGCTGTTGGCTGGCGTTTAAAAAACAAACAGACACGCACAAACACACACCCGAAATAATTAATTTGAAATTAAAATTTCCAGCTGTGCACAAAAGGCGTTCGCTGCCTTCGACATCAACACATGGTCGCTGCATCGGCTGCATTCACAGTGCCTATGCGAGAGAGTGTGCGGTAAAGGCGGTTGAGCGACCTCGTGGCTTGTATGCCTTCCGCCCATTGTCTCCAGCTGCGATGCCGTACTTTTCGTTCAGGTTGACCGATCGCGCGGAAGACGATGCAAGACCCGTGGACAATGCAGCACGAATTAAGATTTGCTTCGAGCTGTTCCCGCTGATGTCTGCCGATGGATGGCATTCAGAGAGTCGAGATGCAGTCAGGGGGCCAGGTGAGATCATCACACACCTTGTTGGCACACGAGATGGTGTGTGAAAGTTAGGACGCTTTCGGGAGTACCGATGGACACTGTTCCTGTAAAGTACTTGGGGCATTCATCGAGGACGAGGTCACGAGGAAGAGGTCATTGTTACGCATCAGTCGTGCAGAAGGGTGACCTCATGACATCTTGCCGCTGCCGAACCAAAAACGTGCACAAGGTCACAGTCTAAACGGCCGTCGAAAAGTGTCAATATTGGTTGTTAGACCACCTTTTTCTCAGCCAATACATCTGGGAAAAGGGACGCATCCACGTGACGTTGCCCTGAGTATTCCTGGCAAGAGATCAACACAAAGCGTGCTCGAGGCGCATCAATCGTTGCGTTCAGCTTAACTTATTTTTGCCGCGCACCAACACTTTGTGATACCGACTCTCGATAACTTAGTCGGGACCAACACACGTTTCTCAACAACCACAACGCTTTCCCCTTTCGCGCCTCATTATCACCTTTGCATTGTCAGTATCGTCAGGGTCTAACCATCAGCAGCATCCTTTCGCAACATGTTTAACAGCCGAGCGTCGTCGAGCGCCGCGATCAAGCGCCTCACCATCGAATACAAGCAGCTCTCCACCGACCCAAACACACTCTTCCCAGCCGTAGGTCCCATCTCCGAAGACAACTACCTCGAATGGGAGGCGCTCGTGCCTGGACCTGACGGCACACCTTTCGAAGGCGGTGTCTTCTCCGCCCGCCTCACCTTCCCCGCCTCGTACCCGCTCGAACCACCAACTATGCGCTTCGAGCCTCCCATCTTTCATCCAAACGTTTACGCCGACGGTCTCGTTTGCATCTCGATCCTTCACGCACCTGGTGACGACCCAAATATGTACGAATCCTCCTCGGAACGATGGTCGCCGGTCCAGTCGATCGAGAAGATCTTGCTTTCCGTACTGAGCATGCTCGCCGAACCCAATGTCGAGAGCGGTGCCAACATTGATGCTTGTGTAAGTTTGCTTTGGAAGTGATGGTGATGATGTTGCGATGCAAGTGATTGGCTATTGACTCAACTTTGATACATCCGACCCTTCCACGTCAACAGAAAATGTTCAGGGACGACCGCGAAGGGTACGAGAAGATCATCCGCGATTCTGTAAAAGAACAACTCGGCCTTTAATGTCACCTTCTCAATCGACCACATTCGACAGAATTGCGCACCAGCCCAAACGTCTCAGTCTGCTGTTGCGAGCTGCTCTGAGATTGATCCGATACCAAGCATCGCCACTCAATCCATCCAATGCAGGAACAGCAGAGCAAGACCGCTTCCCACCAAGAAGATGGACAGAAACTTGTCTGCTTCTCGACTCCTCTGTCTCGCCTTGCGCAACTCCTCGTTTCCACGTCCCACCTCAGTACCCACGCCGATCGCTTCGTCCAGCAGCTGATCCGTGATCTCGCCCTGCTGTTCCAGCTGCTGCACCACCTGCGTCTGAAGCTCGCTGATCTCGTACAGCCTCGACTCTGCCTTCCTGATGGCTGCTAGGTCCGACTCGAGCGATTTGATCAGTTCGGAGGATTCCGTTTCGAACATTTCAATCTGCGAAGCCGAGAGTTGGGCGCTGATGTCTTTGCCGACCAAGCTGGACTCTGAGTCGAGTTCCGGGTTGAACGAGCCGCCCACGCTGCCTCGAATCACTGCTGGAGCAGCTGCTGCGCTTGTGGATGCCGAAGCCGAGTTGGCCGACTGCTGCAGTTGCGGCCTCGAGTTGGCAAGCGACTTTGTCTTTTCGCGCTGCACCCTGAGACGCGCCTCTTGCATATCGCTCTGCAGCGCAGACGCTTTTGACAAGAGCGTCGACAGGTACTGCGTGATCGAAGCGCGGTGTGCCGAGATGAGCGAAGACGCCAAAATCGATGTCGAAGAGTCTCGTGCTGTAGATAGAGCGAGTAGGCTGTTGAGCGGCGAGAGTGCTGTTGGTGTTGTGGGCGCATGCTTTTTACGAGCTTCTTCTGCGGCTTCTAATTCCTTGATGCTCTCCAAGCATCGTTTGATGACCACTTTGACCTGAAAGTCGATCTCGTCCCTCTGCATATCGCTCAGTGGCCCTGTGAAAGCCTTCCACTTTGCAAATGCAGAGCCTGCCTCATCACCTTGATTTTCCGGTGTATCTGTACCATCCTGATCTGCGCGAAGCTGGTGCGTGCGAGCCTTGCCGAGGGCGAGGTACTTCCTACGTATCGAGTAGAGGAAGCCGAGTAGCGAAATGATGTGTTTGCGGATAATGTAAGCCTGCCTGAGCCACTGCTTGTGTGCTTTCACCACATTTTCTGGTGGATCTTTGCGTCTGAGCGCACGAGAAGGCTGTGCTGATGAGGAGGATGGTGGATACTCTTGCCGTCGTTGCGCGATGAGGCTGTGGAAATCGGCGGTCAAGTCGGTCGCTGGCGGCACGCGAGCCTTTCGCAAAGTCGCCATGTATGCTGTTGTGTTTGCTTTCGGTCTTGACCGCGAGTGCAGGCCTGAGCGAGCTGTGCTGCTTTGCGGTGATGAAGTTGGTGGTGAAGTAGGAGGTGATGTGGAGTCGAGCGAGCGTCATTTTCCAACAACCAATTTCTCGTGCATGGCCCGCGCTCAAATTCAGCCTGTCAGGAAGAACTGCTCGCTTGCGTTCGTTAACCTTGTTTCACCCTACCCCGTGCAACTTACAATCAGAACCATCAACCCAATCAGTCATACAGCTCAGGCAGCTATGCGGCGCTGAATGGTAAAACGGAACGTGCGACAAGGATGGATCGTCACGTTAGCCTTGTCTGGCTGCTCGGACTGCCTTGTCTGCTCGCACTCGTGACGTGGCGGACGGTGTCTTGCCCATACACAAAAGTCGAGGAGAGCTTCACGATGCAGGCAGTTCACGACATCCTCAGCTACGGAATAGCGCCTTCTGCTTTGACACGCTACGATCACCAAGTCTTTCCGGGAGCAGTACCGCGCTCGTTCGTCGGACCACTCTTGCTGGCCATTCTATCCTATCCGTTCCTGCTCTTCTGGCGGATAGCCGGAGTTGTAAAGACTTCCGCTGATGTTCAAGTGGTTGTACGGCTCTGTCTCGCAGCTGTCAATGTGACCTCCATCGCATACTTCTGTCAAGAGACCTTCGCTTCGGCATCGTCACCAGCGAAGGGAAATGGGCTTTCGACGTCAGAAAATGAGCGACGGCAGGCCGTCCTCTTCCTCATCGTCACGGCAGCGCAATTCCACTTTGCATTTTGGGCGAGTCGTACGATACCCAATTCACTCGCTTTGCCACTCGTGACGGTGGCTCTCGCTATGGTCTGCCGCAGCATTGGCACCAACAACAAGGACAAGCACCGTGTCTCGAGCGATGCGAGAACGGCAATCTGGTTCCTGACTTTCAGCGCGGTGGTATTGCGCCTCGAGATTGCAGCCACACTCATACCCGTGGGACTCTATCTTCTGGCGACTCGCATGATCAGTGTTTGGGCTGCACTCAAGACGGGCATAGTCTCTTCCTTTTTCAGCATCGGGCTGACAATGGCGATAGACACGTACTTTTGGCAAGATCTCTCGAACTCGCAGGCTAAAGGCATTTTCGGGATCCTTGCTTCGTCGCTGCGCAACCTCACGTCCGGCGATCAATCAAAGCCATTGTGGCCCGAGCTGCACGCTCTGCTGTTCAATGTGGTCGATGGCAAGAGCAGCGAATGGGGTGTCTCCCCTTGGCATGCCTACGCCACGTCCTTGATACCCAAGCTTCTGGCCTTCACTGGTCCACTCGTGGTCATTGGAGCGGTCGAGCTCTTACGAGACCGGAGCGGGGTCGTCAAAGCGAGAGCAAGATTCCTGCTGCTCTCAGCAGCCACACACGTCGCTATACTGAGCATGCTCGGTCACAAAGAGTGGCGATTCGCCTTCTACACCTTGCCGGCCCTCAACGTCGTAGCTGCAATCGGCGCTGGAAGGCTCACGCGCTCCAGGCAAGGCACTATCGTGCTCTCAGCGCTCCTCCTGCTCCAGCTCGGCTTAAGCTGGTTCACGGGCTATCTCAGCTCCATCAACTACCCTGGTGGCGAGGCTCTTAGGCTCTTGCATCAACAGCTGGATCAGGAGGGAGACGGAAGCAGACCAATCAAGGTCCACATCGATGTGCTGCCAGCTATGACCGGAGTGACGTTGTTTCAGTCGACACGTTTGGACCGATTCAGCGGGGTGCTCCCTGCCTCGTGCGCTTCGGACGAGTGCTGGGTGTACGACAAAACCGAAGATCTGCCCGTCTCAGGCCCCGAGGCGGTACAAGCGTGGTCGACGTTCACACACCTCATCACAGAAGCACCAGAATGTCGTACTCTTCAGGATCAGAAAGGGGAGCTTTTAGCCGAGACAGGGCAGCTCTTTGAGCCGATCGCCTTTCCAATCTCGTCTTTCGCAGGGTTGCGACGCAAAGCGATTTCGCAGATCAAGAGCGATCTCTTGAAGCTGCCACGCGAGATTGCGTCAAGCTTGAGTTCAACGGACACTGACAAAGAGACTTTGCTTGGCGCCCTGATACGACTTGCCTCACCAATCATCGTCGTCAAGCAGCCGTCCGTATGGTTGTGTCGTCGCAAGCTTTGAAACGATTCAGCTCGCCAGCGATGAGGGAGAAGCAATTCAAACCTAACATTTCAATCCATTTCAATTCTGCCGCTCGAAAGTTGTTCCGATTTCCGTGTTTGTGCCGAAGCTTTCTCCACACTTTTGTGAACCCTGTTGACGAACCTTGAAACTTCCATCGTGGCATTCATCACCATCATCATCATCGACTATCGGAACCCTACTGCGAGGCTGCTGAAGCAAAGAGTCATCATGTCACAATCACACTCGGAGCTTCGCCGGCAAGGCAAGCACGAGAAGGCCCGCGCCAAGATGATGGAGGACTTTGACCGACAAAAAGCCGACCTGGTCAAGGAATCGGAACGCAACCGTACCGGCTCGGATCGCTTTGTAGGCAAGAACGACTCGATGGAGGATGCTCTGAAGAAATCAACGATTGGTCTTGTGCACTTGGAGGATTTCCAAAAGCTTCGGTCCGAACTTGAAGAGGAGAAGAGGCGCGAGGCTGCACGGACGAACGAGATCAAGGCGGACGAGAAGGCGGCGAAGAAGAACAAGAAGGCCAAGAAGGAACGTGCGAAGTTGTCTTTTGCGTATGACGATGAAGAGGAAGGTGATGGCGGTGCTGGTCCGTCAATACCGAAGGCCGATCAAAACGGCAAGCGGAAAAGACGGTCGGACGACAACGCGGTCAATGGCAACGGTCTGGATGATCTTGAAGAGGACCTAGTGCCTATCACGAAGAAGACGAGTCTCAAGAACCCAAATGTCGACACATCCTTCCTTCCAGACAGAGACAGAGAAGAAGCAGAGCGACGCATGCGCGAAGAATTGCGGCAAGAATGGCTTCAGAAACAGGAAGAGATGAAAAAGGAGGACGTCGAAATCACCTATTCCTACTGGGACGGCACAGGACACCGCAAAACGGTCCTGTGCAAGAAGGGTGACACCATCGCGCACTTTCTCGAGAAATGTCGACAGCAAGTCTCCGAACTACGCGGCATATCCGTGGACAGCATGATGTACATCAAGGAGGATCTCATCATTCCGCACCACTACAGCTTTTACGATTTCATCGTCAACAAGGCGAGGGGCAAATCAGGTCCGCTGTTCAATTTTGACGTGCACGATGACATTCGTCTGGTGGCGGATGCGAGCGTGGAGAAGGACGAGTCACATGCGGGAAAGGTGGTGGAGAGGTCGTTTTACAATCGCAACAAGCATGTTTGGCCGTACAGCCGATGGGAGGTGTACGATCCGAAGAAGGAGTATGGAAACTATACGATACACGATCGCAAGAAGTAAGCTTTTGCTCAGCTAGCAGTATTTAATACCGAGGGTTCACATATGACACTCTCTCTTTTAACTTTTGGCCTTGTGATTGTGTTTGCATGTCTGCATCTACTCATCTTGGCCGACAACGTTCCATCCGTCCTCCGTGAGGGCCTTACATGCATTCTCAAAGTCATTCTGTTTGACGCAGATGTAGTCCGTGTTCCACGTCGAAACGGCAAAGATAGAGATGTCGCGCTGCGCCAGGCACTTGCTGAACTCAAGAAGTACGCCTACCAGATGAAACTGCATCGGGCCCCTGATTCGGAATGCTCTCCACGGTCCATCCACTCCGTAGCCATCATCCTCTCCTTTTCCATCGCCAGGCGCAAGCTCCGCTTTGAGAACCGACCAGCTTCGCTCTGCTGCTGTCGAGACGAGGATGCTGAGCTCGTTTTGAGTTCGTGAGACTGTGCAGAAAAACGATTTTTTGGAAGAGCCGGTGGGTGCTGACAGAAGCTCGAGTATCGGCTGTGGTATTGAGGAAGTCGGTGGTAGACGAGCGAGCATGTACTCGTCTGGCTGGATGAGCACTGTCGTTATGGGCGAGAGGAAGGCGTGTCTCAGGGAGATACAAGTGTCAGTCATGATGCATTCATTGAAGCTGAAATTTGGACAAGGGCAGGCTCACCGTCTAGATTCGGATAGGAAGACTTCCTGGATTGCCATGCTTGCGCCGCCGTCTTGTCGTTGATGTCAGTGCCTTCGATCATGCTGCCGACTCGTGCTGATATAATGCGATCCAGACGATGCAGATGAGGTGCTGGAAGGTATACCGGATGTCAAGGAGAAGCTTGACTTTTGATGCCTCATTTAGACATATATTAAAGGGTCCATTGGTTCATGCCTCGGCAAATAGTTAATCGCACAAGCGGATAATTCACACGCAACGCACGGCTCAGCGTAGACGTCGCACCAATACTCTGCTTTGCTTCCCTTCCATACCACCAAAGCACGATCTCAAACGATCTCCGCAGACGACCATGCCTATCGCTCCAGCTAGCTAGGCTGTAGTCTTTTCAGCGAAAACAGGCATTAACACAGAATCCTTTTATTCCGAAGAGCAAAGCGCAGGTATCTCAGGCTACAAAATGGCGAACCCTGCCGATGCATCGGCATCGTTGGCGGCAGCCAAGGACGTCCTTGCGAGGAGTCGAGCCAACACGGGTGCCAGTCTATCTGCAGCTCCTTATGGCGCTTCGTACTTCTCAACGGACGGAAGCTCGGTCGTCTCGAACGGAAGCCTGCTCGATCTCTATGCGCGTTCACCGAACTCGATTCCGGGTTCCCTCGATACACCCTTTAAGGAAACAACTTCCTCGACACCAATGCAACCAACGACATCCGCTCATTCCGATGCCGGAGCATCTGCCCTCGCTACCACGCGCGGCTTTGATACGCCAAGTCGAGACGCATCAGCCCCAACAATAGGCTTCTCGATGCCTCCTAGCGATAGTAACGCTTCCATCTGGACCACAGCTTCTGCCTCTGAATCAGGGTCTGGCCCGCAAAGCAAACGCGCTTCCATGATCGGTTTCGACATCGATGCTATGCGTAGCGTTCAACCCGCACACGAGGCCGCGTCTTCGAAGCACACTATTCCTTCTCTGCAGCAGCCACCTCGCATCGGAGTGCAGGCACCCAGCTACGATAGCGATGGCTCTCACTACGACGAGGATGAGATGCCTGGTGCCTTTTCGCACAGCGCTTACGACCGGTCAGCCGACAGGACCATCGAGGCTCCCGTTTTGCAAAACAGTGGTACTGGTGCAGCTGCAGGAGCTGACGAACCTGACGAAGAAGAGGTGTTTTCCAACGCCCTGCCCTCTCCACCTGTTCCAAGGCGTACGAGCAGCGTCATCCAGGATGGCTCCACCATCTCTCCCAGCCCTTCACTGTCAGAAAGCATCGCCACAGCAAGGTCGAGACATGCAGCCTCCCGGTCGAGCTTGGGTCAACCTGTCTCGGACCAGATCCCGCAACGACATAGCAGCGCCGACTTTGGAGGGGACCACGCTCGCACCGGTTCTGCCGCTACATCATCGCGCGTCTCACGAGAAGATGCGCCTGGTCGTCTTGATTTGAGTGACTCGACATCTCAGACAGCTCCTATCAAAGGCGCCGCACTTCAAGCTGTAGACGAGATCGCATCGACGGACAGGGAAAGTGCTGGAAGACGTTCGCACGAACCAAGTCTCGATGAACAGAAGCGGATAGAGCAAGAGCTGCTCGCCGAGGCGGATGAGTCTCGTCCGCGCACACTCAAGGAAGCCAGAGAGCGCGCGAGGCTGCGCAAGCAGCAAGGCGAGGCGGCGTCGCCTCCATCAGCTTCTGCCACCATTCAGCAGCCTGCAAGTGCAACGAGCAGTCCGAGAAAGGGTGCTTCTCTGCACATGCGAGACGTTGCTTCCTCGGCAACGGCTGTGGCTGCCGAAGAAAGCGGTGCTCGTACCAGTGTCGATTCGAGAGATCGTCCGATGCGCAATCCGCGACGTATGTCGCAGCGTGAAGCGGTGCTACCTAGCGATCGTGCGTCTCTTTCGGAGCGATCGGCACCTTCCGACTATTCACACGATTCCGGGCTGGAGGGTGCTTTTACTTACGACGAACCAGCGGCGTCATCATCTCATCAACACCTGGCTGCACCTGCTGCGAATGCGGATCAACCAGCTACGAGTATAGAGGATCTCACGGACGCCGTGGACGACGCTATGAACGATCTCAGCTTTGGAGATGAGACGCTATCGGCGGATGACGAATTTGCAACCCCTATGCCGCCTGCCAAAGCGCAGGAAGAAGCACGACCGCAGTTGCCGACATCACTGCCTTCGGCAAAGAGCTTGGCTAGCATTACAGGTGCCGGTCCGGAGGCTGTCAGGTCGAGTCCTTTGCCGTCGCCGGCGAGATACGCACCGCAGACACCGACGAAGGGGCATTTCTTGCCCGCAATCCATTCGAATCAGTCGCTCGCGACACCCCCTCTTGGGTCTCCTGTTCACCCACGTTCTGCGCAATCAGGGTACACGCCGCAGCGTTCTGCCACCGCGCCACCCAGCCGGATCGAAGTGTACGGTAAAACGATACCCATGCCAAAATCCTTCAACAGCAGCAGCATCAACAGCGACAAGAGGCGACAGTCTTCCTGGGATCGCGCTCGAACTTACGCGCAGTTCACAAACGAGCTGCTGCACCTGGAGACCCGGCTGAGCCTGTGGATGCAGGTGGTGCAACGTCCTGCACAGCATCAGCAGACCAGTCGTCCGATCAAGCAAGGGGACGAGTGGATGGCCCAGGGTACGCTGCCGAGGTCGATGCATGTGAGGAACGAGGGATCGTATGCGGACTCGATACGTTCGGACATGACTTTCCCGATGCGAGGGGATGGGGCTAAGGCGAAGGAGATCGTCAGCGTCATGCCGACGATGGCGGAGAGTCCGGTGAAGGAGGTCGTTGCTCTGCCGTATCCAGGGGTCGTGCAGAATCAGGGACAGCAGCAGCAGCCGAGGTCGAACTCGATCGTTTCGTTTGCATCCATCCCCGCCTCCGCGACGGCTGAGACGTTGACCGCGTCGAGGAGCGCCGGAATGGGAGGCAATCGCCTCTTTGGAGGATTGGGGAGGAGGGGAAGTAAGAAGACGCAGCCGCCGGCAGCGGTGCCAGCATCGCTTACGTCGGCTGCTGCTGCGGCCGGTGGGTCGAGGGCGTATTTGGCAAACAGTCGCAACCGTGGGGTTTCACCGGGTGGTGTAGTGGGGAGCATGCCGGGAGCAAGGCCTAGTACGGATACGTTTGAGACGAGTCACTCGACTCAGAGTCAGGAGAGCCCAGCGACGAGTGCGGTGGGGCTAGGGCTGGCTGCGGGTGCAGGTGCGGGTGCAACAGGTGCGGAGAGTTCGTTGGCTGCGCCGCTTCGAGACGCCAAATCAGCCTCGTCGCCGTTAGCCGCGCCAACGACCACAACCCATCGAGCACCGATGGGACCACGCGCGCCGAACGCGATGGCTCGAACCGGGTCCGCTCAGAGCGTCACACCCATCGCAGCACCCCCCACCCCCATCACACCCATCACGCCCATCACACCTCTCACGGGAGGTTTCGGTTCCGGCCCCACCTTCGTCTCACGCCTGGGAGGCGGCAGTTTCAGCAGCGGCTCTCATTCCACCCAACACGCCACCGGACCACGATCTCCTATCCCGGACTACCCCTCCCCCGACCTGCTGAGCGCCCCAAATCGACGAGCAAGCGACGTCTCTGCTGCCTCTCCAACCACGAGCTCAAATCACGATTCCTCGCATCCCACCTCCTCCACTTCACCGAGGCTCTCCGGTAACGCAGGTCTGAGATCGAGTCTTTCGTACACAAGTGTTCGGGATAGGATACGAAGAGGCTCATCGACGGACGTGGAGGAGGATGCAGGGTTCAGGGAAGCATTGGTCAAGTTGGGCGATATACTGCCCGATGCGGACGAGACGACGTTGAGGTGGTATCTGAAGAGGGCAAAGGGGAACGATTTGGCGGCGATCGGTGATTATCTGCAGGATCAGAGCTTGGGCAAGTTGCCACGATTCTGAGCGGACGGGGTGGACGCGTGCGGGGTTATCGGATGAACGAAGCGGCGCAGTAATGTATCGTCTTAGGAAGCTGCAATGGTGTTGTACACGGCTCCGTTCCCACTCGTTCGTATCTGGCTTTCAATCCCAAATCTAATCTCGAATGATGACGGCTGCGGCAGGCCTGTACTTGCTCGTGACAGCGTCCGCATCTGTGCTATCCACCAATGAGGCTCTTCAGGCACATTCACGGCAGCGCTCATCACGCAAGAACTCATTCGGTTTAGACAGCGTCGCCAAGTGTGAGAATGAAAAATGAAAATCCCGTGTGATTATCATAAGTTGTACAAGAAGATAGGGCCAGGTATCGAGCGCCGAGAAGAATGTTGCTGAGGAAGAACCAGACAGGTTCCAAATTTACAAGATGCAGCATCAAATCGTGAGCTTGTTTTAGAAAAAGAAGTTCCAAACCTTCTTGTAGATAGGCTGGGCAGCGGCCTCCTCGCGCTCGCGGCGGAGGACCTCGACGGGGACAGGGTCACGGCGACCAGTGCTGATGTCAATGTCTTCAATGTTGACATACTTGGAGCGCTTGATGAACTTGTAAGGCAGGTAGAAGACAAGGACGACGATGGGGACCGAGATGAAACCCTGGAAGAAGGCGTTGACGCGGTCTGTGGCAGACATCCCACCTTCACCGATCGGGAAGGCGGAAACGTAGAAGGTAAAGATGATGACCAGCACGTTGAAGCCGGCACCGTAGAGCGAACCCCAGATGCCGAAGGGCGACTTCCAAGGCAGCTCCTCGAGCGTGTGGCCGGCACGCGCCCATGCCTGGCGGAAGCGGGCGTGGGAGATGCAGATGCAGAGCCAGCTGATGATGGTCGAGAGACCCGAGATGGCAAGAAGCCAGTTGAAAGTCAAGTTGCGAGCGTTCTCACCAGCGTAGATGAGGAAACCGAGCAGACCGAAAATGAGCGAGAGCCCGACTGCAGGAAGAGGTCGACCCTGCCTGTCAATGTAGGTGAAGAAGCCGGGAGCCTGTCCGATGGAAGCCATTGCCTGGAGCGTTCGCGAAGCGGCGTAGACGGCAGAGTTTCCTACCGACAGCACCGAGACCAAAATAACGGCGTTCATGATGCTTGGAAGCACCTTGACGCCTGCCTGGTTGAAAGCAATCACAAAAGGCGAAGCCCTGGCATCGTAGGCACCGCTTCCAAGACGGTCGTTGTCGCTGCGGACGAGGAAAGAGACGATGAGAAGCGAGACGACGTAGAAGATGGTGACGCGCATGAAGATTTGCTTGGCGGCCTTGGGGATTTCCTTGCGCGCATTGGCCGTCTCGGCAGCGGCGAGTCCGATGAGCTCGGTTCCTGCGAAAGCGAAAGCGGCGGTAACAAACACGGAAGAGAAGCCCTTGAATCCGTTGTTGAATGCACCAGGGTCGCGCCACGTCTCGGTACCGTAGTACTTGCCGTCGGGACCACCGCCGACGTTGATGACGACACCCGCAATGATGAATCCGATGACGGCGAGCACCTTGATGAGCGAGCCGAAGAACTCGAATTCACCGTAGCCACGGACACCGAATAAGTTGATGATGGTGATGATGATAAGGAAGAGAGCGACCCAAACACCTCTGGGTACGACCTCGCTGGGATCCCAGTACGTGATGACGATCGAGGCGGCGACGAGTTCGAGAGGAAGAACGATGAGCCACTGGAGCCAGTAGTTGTAAGCCATGGCGAAACCAACGGCAGGGTCGATGAAGCGAGTGGAGTAAGCAGCGAAGGAACCGGCGACGGGGAAGATGGCACCCATCTCGCCGAGGGCCATGACGACCATGAGAAGCATGACACCGATAAGGATGAAATCGATCATCAAGAAACCGGGACCACCTGTGGCGAGAGCTCCACCAGAACCGATGAAGAGACCAGTACCGATTGAACCACCGAGAGCGATGAACTGAACATGACGACCGGTCAGGCGGCGCTTCAGGCCGCCCTCCGTGTTGGGGTCCTTGAAACCGGCAACAGCGTTGGACTCGTAGTCCTTGGAGTCCTTCTCGGCGTAGGCAGGAGCTGAGTCCGAGGCGCTCTCGTCGGTGACATCAGGCTTGAAGCCATCGACAAAGTTGTTCCAGGCACCCATGTTGGCTGTGGAGCACGCTGTTCAGGGAGATAGGAGGGACGAAATTCGAAGGGGTGTGACGACGCGATCAAGAGCCCAAAAGGTGTACGAAGAGGGGCGAGAAGCGCAAAGTGAGGATGCGTCTTGAGGCGTGGATGGAGGGGATCCTGTCGAGGGGAGGAGAATACCAGGACGAGGACGAGGAGTTTATATGCGGACAGGCTTGAGGGCGGGTAGCCAAATTGGACAGTTATCAATCACAGAATCCGCGACGTTTACCACAGGCACAGGCGTTGCTGCACAATCATGTCGGGCGGCGACTCTTGCGCAGATGAGGGGGATGCACAGCGTAACGTGGCGGCACGCATCTGATTTCATCCACCACCATTCAGCCAACCAGAGATAGCCAAAATTCGGAAGAATTTAGCAACCCGACAACCACGCACGGCGGAGGTGCAGGCAAGGCACTGGGTCTGCAACATTTTCCCAGAGGAAGACGGTCAGACACATCCAGCTACTCACTCGAGGCAGTTTCGAATATTCCGGGCAGAGTGCGATTGGGCAGCGAGACTTGCGCTGTGGGGCTACTGCGCGGCCACAAGGGGAAGGAGGACTGTCGGTCAGGCACATGCAGAAAAGCACGGCGTAGAAGACCCATTGTCCAGACTCCGCCTGTGTTTGCATTTTGAATGGATCCGAAGTGGTCAGAGTGACAAGCGAATCAGCGGATGCGTTGATAAGGAAAAGAGGAATGGCTCAAGCATTTCGCCTCTACTTCAAGAAAAATTAACTTTTTGGTTTAATTTAATTTGATTTACTTTATTTTTTGTTTTTATCAGCATCCGTTCAAGATAGCAACGACTGTGAGTCGGCGATGTTCCGAACAACGCACCCGTTCGCACCCGTCCGTATAATTATGTCTTGACCAGGCTCTGCTCTTCATCTGCCAGAGCGCGAGGAACAGTGCTGTACTGTACTGATGCATGTCACATAGCGGCGAGAGTCTCGTGGGGGAAGCCGAGATGACTTCGTAAGTGAGAGCATAACGAGGGTGGGGAGGGTTACGGGCGCTCAATGGTTGACAAATCTGGGTCGAGCGTCAAGAAGAAAGGCAAAGCGATCAGATGGCGGTACTTGTACATGGCCTCGAGGCTCGATGTCTGTGGTGGGCAGCCCTCGTCCAAATGAGCGTGGACGACAACCAAGGTTGGACGATCGAAGGACCGGGCGTGACGGAAGCCTTCGGTCCAAGCACGAGCCGGTTCGATCAGCCTGCGCTCTGTGAATCAGTAGTTTGTGAGTCGTGCTCGCGTGCATTCTGCGCTGGACGGCCATTGACCGAAAATTCGCCTCACCTCATTGGTGGCTGTCGGCGAGCAGCCGAAGGTGTCTTGCAGACGAGGGCGGGGAGGTATGACACACTGGCGTTGGGGCCGTAGTTGCGGCCAACTGCATCGAAAAAGAGTGAGAGAGGGTGAGACGTGAGACAGGATCCGGTGGAGAAGGCCGATCCCAAGTTTCATGCAGATAG
Source organism: Pseudozyma hubeiensis SY62 (assembly GCF_000403515.1). NCBI lineage: Eukaryota > Fungi > Basidiomycota > Ustilaginomycetes > Ustilaginales > Ustilaginaceae > Pseudozyma > Pseudozyma hubeiensis. The sequence goes on along the minus strand of NW_012133814.1, from coordinate 374,283 downwards.
GCGCCAACTCTAAGCAGACGCAAGTGTGTGGAACACGATAAAGCGCAGCTCCTCAATGGTTGGGCCGTGGCATTTCTGCCAAGACGAAATTGGACCAAGGGCCCAGCCGTGCTCCGCTGCGATTTCGAACTCTTCGCGACCCCCAATTTGAAATGCTCTGTCCAGAACGCTCTCTGATTGGACCTGTCCCACCTTCATCTGCCCCACAGCCTGCAGCGCGCGCGTGACACCCTCACGCCGGAACCAGAAAATCAAAGCCCTATTGGTTCCTGGCCTAATGACGGTGTTTCAATCTCGGAAGGGCACCGACGTGAACCATCGTCCTGCGGTAGTCTCACCTTCGATAGATAACGATTCCACACAATTGACTGCGCGAGTTTTCTTCGCGAGTCGACGATGTCGGATATACTGACTATGACGTCCAACTGACCTCATTGGTTCTCCTATCGTGAGCCTCGCTGCGACATTATCAATTGGCGTTGGCCCCCGTCGTTGCGTTGCGATTGGCAGTATGAAGGGCAAAAGAAATTCCCGAAGCGGGGTTTCGAATCGTGCCAGAAGAAGGCAATCCAAGGCGGAGCCCGGGTCACTCGTCTCGAGCCTAATCTGCGTCGTTGATTTGCGAACTTCGCTTCCCCATTTCGCGGCGGTCTCGTTGTTGCTGCTGCAGAAGCTGGAAGATGTGGGATCGCCAGTGCAAGCTGCGGAGTTTGCCTCCCCTTGTGTCGCGTTCGAACGTCAAGATCCAATTCTCTGCCACGACGCAGTCACCGGTACGACAAACATGAGCTCGTCATGTGCTTCGCGATATCCACATCCTCGCATATGGATCTCATAACCGACCTCGCTTATTTGCTGTGTGTGATGTCTTCAGCTTGTCCCGGCCAAGACGAGGTGCCGCTCGAGGTGTGGGGTATCGCAGTCCTACTTTGTCCGACCAGCTCGGCAAGCCTGAGGCGGGCGCTCGGATCAACGCCACAACGGCCGCAATCCGATGTATCACAGCAAGGGGAAAAGTCAGCTCTGGCATCGAGAAAGCTGCACGAGACCGGGAGCTCTAAGAGAGAGCAAAGGCATCTGGTCGCAGACGGAGTGCTTCATCGCGGGGAGAGGGCGGTTGAGACGTATACCTCCGGGTATCAGTCCGGCAATGAGGACGGCTGGTCGACTAGGATCGTGTCAAGCCCCACAACGCGATGTCGACCTACTTCGAGCACATTTGCGTGTGCCACTCGCATTGAGGTCCGTGGAACGGTGCCTGTGGTGAGCTGACAGGACGACCTGCGCGGTCAGGTGAGAGTGCAAGAGACCTGATGAGGAAGTACAACTGGATGCAACTTCTTCTCAAAGGTGGGGGAACCAACAAGCGGCGCCAAAAGAGTTGATAGTTCCCGTGGGATTGCCGGTGGTCGGAACCAGCCTTCTGTTGCCGCCGCTTGGCTTTCCGACGAGCTCGTGATGTGGACGTCGAGGCCAAATCGAATACGATGACCTTGTGTATGCCAAGAAGAGGGACGGGGGCAACCTACCGATGGAACAGCCTCCTCCGAAGCGTGTAAAAAAGCTTGGCAACCGACACCCAGTCGAAAGCAACGCGGCACTAGAAGGCTCGACGTAGGCGCGACCCACCGCCACCGACTAGTGTCGCAATCGTCGTCGATGCAAGACAACTTGCCATTTTTGACATGGCCGACATGTTTCTCAAAAGTCCAGTCCTCACACATTCACTGAACGGTAGCACTGTAACATGCACAGTTTGTCGAATTGACTCCAACCATGTTTGGTTGCGACCGCTAAGAACTCATCCACGGACAGATCCGGGCTAGATGCATCGCATTAACACTTGGCACGGCTTTTGCGGTCCTCGCCGCTATGTCCGATCCGGTCTTCCGTCCACTCTCCCGACCTTACTCTTCTCTCCCCCTTTTACCATGCTTCGCCTATCATTGCAATCGTCCCAATCACGACCTGCTGATGCGTCAAACGAATGTGATTGACCAACCCCACAAGGCAGATAATGCAGCCTTCGGAATCACGCCATCAGAATCCTTGCCAAGCGCCAAACCCAGAATCTCGCCTCCTCCGATATTGCTCACCCCCGACCCTATCTGGGTTCGGCATACCACACGCCAAGTGAGGCATAATGATTTTGGAAGTCAAGCAAGGGTTGCGCCAAGGTGTTTCGACATGTGTCAATTGCAAATGCAGGAACAGACATCATTCACAGAGGAGGCTGTGTGGAAGGAAATGTGGAAGTAACTAACGGCGAAGAGGTGCCCGACGATCCCTTCTTCGATTTTGGATAGGCGATGGAACGATACGGTGATGCCAGTGGACTTCCCCTCCGTCGATTCGGACTTTCCGTAGGAGACGACACTCCCGATGTCGAACCCGATTCGCGTCCAGTTCCTACTTCGGCACCCCTCATCGGCGTCATTCTGGTCTGCAGCGAGATTCGCCTCGACCTCGGTTTGCTTGGTGTTGCTCCGTCCGCGCCAACGACCGACGCCGAGTCGATGGACATGCTCGCCGCATCGCCATTCGTGTCGTTGGTTGTGTAGGTGTTCATCGAGACGTCACCACTCATATCGCCTTGCGACAGCTTGTGCTGCAGCTGTCGCTGCGCCAGGTACGACTGGATACGCTTGTTCGGTGACGATGTTTGCCGGATCTTCGCCAGCACTTCTAGCCTTCGTCGCATCTTTTCAGCCTCCTCTTTGTCCAGTCTCTCTTTCTCTGCCAATCGCTCAGGCTCTTGGAATGACAGTAGTTTCTTCGCCTTTGCGTCTTCCCACTCTGCTTTTGTCAGCCACTTGTGCACCACCACTTGGTGCGATTCCCTCGCCATGGGGTGGATTGAATCGCGCGGCATGCGATACTTGGATCGCCACTCGAGCACGTCGCTGTATCGCTGCAATTCGTGCGTTTCTGGGTGGATGCGCCAACGAAGACCTTCAAAGTCGGTCCACTCCTCGCCTGGTTGGCGGTCGTCCGACGTGTCGGCTTGACGCTTGTTTTGCGACCCAGAGCCACTACTCTTGGTTGAGGTGGCATCGTAGTGAGCGGGATCGAAATCGACCATGGCTTCCTCGGGAAGCGCGATATCGAAGTCGAGAGATGAGCTCGGATCTGTGTCCTTATTCACGGTTCTTGATCGCTTGGAGCTGTGAGGTTGCGAATGAGCGTACTCGTCGTCGTAGGTGGAATCGAGACTCGCTTCGGTGTCCGAAGTATCGAGCTCATCCGCTTCGCGCTTCTTGGCGGTAGCGCGTGCTGCTGTTTGAAGCTTTCGGAGAGGTGCCGCACGGCGTTGACTGATCCTATGTTTGCTTTCAGCTTCAGAGGGTGATGCTTGGCCGCCATCGTCTTCGTCCTCATCCATGGCTGCCGAGCTGCCGTGACTAGCCGAGAACACCGATGATGCATCAGACATGTCCTCGTCTGTGGTGCTCTCGTGGGGGCCAAAGTCGCCCGGAATGGAGACGTCATGTGCTTTGCCCTGGTCCGAATTCGGTAGCAGCTTTTTTGGTGATGCTTTGCGGCGACGCTGTCGGTCACGCTGGGCGGTCGGACTGCCTTCGCGGTCGTGTTTCGAAAGATTCGAGAATGCTGATGCACTTTCAGATTGCGTTTGGGAATGGTGCCGTTTCATTGCTCTTTGAGGCGAGTCTGTCTTCAAGCCTGAGACTTTGGCCGAAGACGGACTGCGTACGGAAGTCGCTGTCGCCGTGCGCGAAGCCCCGTATTCATGGGTTCGTTTTGGTTGAGATTGCAGGCTGTCCTTGAGATAGCCCGGTAATGTGCCAGGTATACCTGACAGCCGAGTTGCGGCTTCGTGGTCGATGCTGGCCTGGGACTTAGACGAGCCCATGCTGTTCTTGCGTTTCTTGACGGGCGTTGATAGAGCTTCGTCCCGCCTCTGTTGGGATCTACGCGAGAGGGCATCCGCTCGAGCTACAGCAAAGGGCCGAACGTCGTCATCTGGGATACCAGCAGCACGTCTGCGATCGCGAACGAATTCAGCCTTCTTGCGTGAAAACTGTATGCGCTGGTACTGAGCGTTGGCCAAGTATGCGACGATAGCCAACACCACCCAGTGAAGGACCGACATGGCAAGCCGACGACCACCTCTCTATTGACCTGTCCTTTTTCCTGCAGCGACGAAGCCAAAGAGGATGTATGGTGGTGTTGACGAGGACGAAGATCCGTCCGTTTGATGTGTGCAGTAACCGGGTTTGTCAAAGACCAAAAAATTCCACTCGTACTCAGCCCCAGCCGCGTTCCCCGTCTCCGAAATCCGAAGCCGACAGGCAGGGCCCGTGCGTTCTTCTACCTTGTCGAGCTTCCCTCATTCGCAACATTGTAAGAAGTCATGGCTATGAAGTATTAGCTGAGGCTCACTTTGGGGACCTTGAGGAGCCCTTACCCCCCAACACCTCAGTTTTGAGGGTCCAACACTAATCATGAGGGAGCGACGTGCTAGCCTCGACTAGTGCAAGAATCTCGAAGCCCATGGATGCCGCAATTTCCTCCACATGTCGGAAGTAGCGGAGATTGAGCGGCAACTTCTTTTGTACAACTCGTCAAGTCGAGGGGCACGCTTCTCTTCCGTCCTGACTTTCACCACGAATCAAAGAATGTCATCTCAAGCCGGCAGCAGCGATACATACGGAGTGCCCGGCGCAGGCGCTGGAGGCGGATCCAAGTACAAACCCTTCAAAGAGGAAGAAGCCAAACGACCCGAATTTGACCCCTCTCTGTCCTACACCCTCACCAAGGCTCCGGATGTGAATTTCAAAGCTGGGCAAGGGCTCAACTCGCACCCCGCCTCAGCAAGATTTGGAGCTGACGATGCCAAGTTCCACGTGATTCAAGTGGGCAAGACCAAAGTCTCTTCTGGCACCATGTACAAGCTGATGATTTCGTCCATCGCACCTCGTCCCGTTGCACTGGTCACGACTCTCAATGAAGACGGCTCGCCCAACTTGGCACCCATCAGCTGGTACCAAATGGTCTCACACGATCCCGCCATGGTCATGATCTCGTTCGGAGGCGGAGAGAACAGGAGAAAGGACAGCGAGAACAACATCAAGCGTCTCAAAGAATTCTCCATCTCTTCTTCATCCGAGCCGTACGCAGAGGCGCTCAACTTTGCCTCCGTCGACTGTCCCACCGGTACCAGCGAATACGCGCTATCTGGACTGACGCCAGTCAAGAGCAAAGCCATCCAGACGCCGAGGGTGAAAGAAGCACCCATGTCGATGGAGTGTGAGCTTGAATACACGCGCGACATCCACAACACCGACAGCAAGCACACTACCACGTTAGTGCTGGGCCGAGTAAAGGTGCTGCACATTCGAAAGGATACCATCAATCCGGAGACAGGAGCTGTAGACGCCAGTAAGACTCTTCCCGTCACTCGAATTGGTGGGCTGCAGTACGCTCGTACGAGCGTCGGCTACGAGCTCGAACGTCCAAAGTGGAGCGAGATCAAGGACAGGCCCGATGTAAAAGCTGCACTGGAGAAGGGATCACAGCCGTGGTTTGAGAGCAAGGACGAGGTACTAGATTCATATCCATGATGTCTTGCGTTTTTCACAAGGGTCGTTGTACAGCACGCTGCTCGGAATTCTTCGACTTATCCGCTACAAAGCTTTCTGAGCGATGGCGAGGAAGTTGTCGTAGGTTTTGCCGTCTTTCACAAACTGTGCCGACTTGCCCATGTTGACCAACTTGAGACCAGCTGCAGAGAAGAAGCCCTCCATCTCTGCGTCAGTGAAACCGCCTCTATGTGCTATTACGTGCTCGTGCTTGTGCGTCTTGTGGCCGCTAGAGGATCCATGATGGCGAGATTGTTCATGGTGTTGATGACCGTGGTGACTCTCGTGTCCATGTGCTGCTGTGTCCCTTTGGTGCTCATCCGCCGGCTTTGCACCGAACTCTTCGACCTGCTTATGGGACCCATCCTCTCGCTCGAAAGTCCTGGGAGCGTTGTGAAACTCGGCTGATTCTTCCGTCTTGATCAGATCGACAACGGCGAGGTATCCGCCTGGCTTGAGGTAGCTAGCCAGCACCTGAGTCACCTTCTCCGGCTCAGGAATGTGGTGATACGAGTTGGTGCAAGTTATGACGTCAAACTTCTGCAACGCGCTCGGAACAGAATCGTCGAGAATGTTCCTGACGATGGGGACGATATTGTCGATCCTCTCTCCTGCGTCCGACTGGGCTTCGAGCTTCTTCTGTAGCTGTTGTATCATGGCTTCCGACTGATCAACGGCCGTGACTGACTTGCAACGTGGGGCGAGGAGCATGGCGAGCAGGCCGGTACCAGTGGCAAAGTCCATCAGCTCTGTTATTGAGGAGCCGATGTTGGGGACGCGGGCAAGGATGTTGGCGGCATTGGTCTTGGCAACCTCGACTACCATGCCCCGGCCCATGTTGTCGTATTCGGCGGCAGTGAGCTCATAGAAAGCCTTGTTGGCGTCGGTGATCAGCTGGCTGTTTCGAGCGTCGGACATCTTGGCTAGGGTTGCTCGAGAGGCTCTGAGCCACTTTGTGGATGTGTTTCTCGCTGTGGTGGAGGAAGGAGAGGTAGGCTGTACGGGCAGTGAGCTCTGCGGTATATACTTGAGCTGCTACAGCTCCCAACGGAAGCAAAGGAGCAGCGAATGAACTTCAGGGTCCATGAAATCCGACCCGGCGTCGGCTATAAGCAGTTCGGGGCCTTTTTTTCGCGTTGCTCCGCGGCAGGGCACGAGAAGATTGCTGCGCGGAAGACCAACACTTTGTCACGATTTGTTCCAACACCTCAACTTATATCGACCGTTTCCTGACTCGATCAAGGCCGCTCGGCCGCCGGAGACCCTTGTTTCGTATTTCAGCGCATAAGCATCGGCAGCTGATCCGGAAAGCCTGGCGGGCACCCTTGCTCATGACTTCATCAGAGCCACATGTCGAGGATCCTTCGGCAGTAATCGAGGAGAAGGAGCTCATCCGCTTCGACAAGGCACAGGAGTACCTCTCACTCCTCTCGATCCTTGTACCTTCTGCACCTGGCACGAGCACGCGCCACCCGACGCCACCAACTCCCTCGACCCCGTCGGTCACCCAGGATGACGTTCTCGCGAAACTGATCGCCATCCTTGACGAATACCAAGACCAGTCCAACTTACTGGATCCCTACCTTGAACGTATCGTCCTGCCGCCAGTCGAATCTCTGCAGCGACACGTGCGTTCTAATGTCAGCTTCAACGGCGGTGAGGCGCAGCATCGGCTGACGCCGGAGGCTGTGACTCGTCAGAGCAAGCTCGTCTACGCCTACACCAAAGTACGAGGCTACAAGACCATCGTCCACTACTTTCCACACGAAGTTGCCGATCTTCCAGCAACGCTGTCGTTCCTCGAGAAGCTTCAGCGACTGTGCGAGGATGAACCGGACAGTACGGCTGCAGTGTGCTGGGAGCTACGATACGTTTGTCTACTGTGGCTATCGCTGATCTGCATGATCCCGTTCGACTTGGCCAAATTCGATCGATCTGTCGATGGCATCAAGACGACTGCGTCTAGGATCGCTGCAGTAGCAGCGTACTTTATCGCAAGTCCTGGAAAGGAGCGTGATGCCGCTGCAGTCGTCCTCGGACGCCTTTTCCAGCGAAGCGACGTTCAACTCAAAGACCACTTTGGTGACTTTTTGGCATCGAGCCTGCAAGCGCTGCAGAGCGAACGACTCAGTCCCTTTCGCGCGACCGGCATCCTTCAAGCGCTATGCGAAGTACTCAAGACGAGCGAGTCTGCCTTTGTGCTCAAGCATCTGAGCTCGATCCAAGAACTCCTCGACGCATATGATGCTCCCACTCACTCTGCCCTTGCCAGCAACGGCTTGATCACCAAGTACCAGACCAAGCTCAACAGCAGATTGGCGCTCAAGTTGCTCCGACCCCGAAACCGACGGTATGCGAACAAGTATCACGTTCTCGGCGCCAGCGTCAGTCATCTCACTCCCTCGACCCCAGCAATACTGGATGATGATGACGAAGACGAATCCGACACCCCGGAAGAGGTTGAGTCAATGATTTCTTACCTCATCGAAGCGCTCCAGAATAAAGACACGGTGGTTCGATACAGCGCGGCGAAAGGACTTGCCCGAATCTGCGATCGTCTTCCCACGTCTTTCCTCGATCAAGTCGTTGACGCCATGGTCTCGCTGTTCCACATCAACATTCCAGACCTTTACAGCGGTGCAAGGGATCTCAGCTCTGTCTCCGAACACACCTGGCAAGGCGCATGTATGGCCCTAGCCGAACTCTCACGGCGCGGCCTACTGTTTGCTCAAACGCTGTCGGAAGCCTTACCATGGATCCTCAAAGCGCTGCTGTTTGATGTTCGAAGAGGAGCACATTCAGTAGGCGCCAATGTCCGTGACGCAGCCTGCTATGTTGTTTGGGCGTTGGCTAGGTCGAACGACACCGAATCAATTCGACCGCACGCCCTCGACCTAGCAAAGCGGTTAGTCGCAGTTGCGACACTCGACAGGGACGTATCGATCCGACGGGCTGCCAGTGCAGCGTTTCAAGAGTCAGTCGGCAGGCTGGCTCTATTCCCACACGGAATCGATGTGATACGGATGACGGATTTCTACGCCGTAAGTGTGCGGAGGAATGCATTCCTCGAATGCGCGATCAAGGTCGCTGCATTCGAAGAGTACAGAGAATATCTGTTGGATCATCTGATAGAGATCGTGACGGTGCACTGGGATCCTGCGATGCGTGGGCTGGGTGCGCAGGCTGTGGCGCGTATCGCTATGCATGATGCAGAGTCGCTGTTGCCAGAAATCACAGTGCGCCTAGGTAAGCGTATCGGTACCTCCGATAATGCAGTGCTTCATGGGACGCTGTTGACCCTGGCGGAAGTGTGTCGGATCTCCCGAACAAGCACAGACGGGGTGGCAGCGAGCAAAGTCAGAGCTTCCTGCTTTGATCTGCTCGATGCAGTGCGACCCACCGTGTTTCGCTCGCTCGGCGCAGCATCTATCCTGCAAGCAGCTTGCCAGCTGATCGGCAGCTCCTTCTCTCACACGACGACTGCCTCGCCGAACGAGTCCCAGACGTGGGAAAAGGTCATCAACCTCGCACTTGCACGTCAAGAAGAGCCGGTCCACATCGCTGCAGCCGAAGCTATCTCGCAGCTCAGCACCGTCGTCAACCTCTCCACCAAGATCCGCTCCACCCTCGACAACTGGTCCAGCTTGACCATTCCACAACAGCAGAGCAATGCGCTTCTTCTTGGTGCGCTCGACTTTTCCTTGCACGACGACCTCTTCGTCCCCGTGGTCGAACATCTGATCGCTCTGGGTACACCAAGCACCAAGACAATCCGAAACGAGTTGTACTCGCCGAACATCGAAGTCCGTCGAAACGCCAGTGACAGCATCGCACGTGCTCTGATCTCCTCTCGCTCCACGTTCAACCCGAATCTCATCGAAAGCGTCATACGGGCACTGCTCACGGGACTCCAAGATTATTCGACGGACCAGCGAGGCGACGTAGGCTCGTGGGTACGACTCAGCTCTCTTTCGGGTTTGAAGCAGATCCTGATCTTATGTCGGCAAAGGAGACAACCTTTGCTGCAAGAGCTGTTTCAGGATGCAGTGGGAGGCATGTGGAAACAGGCGGCTGAGAGGATTGATCATGTTCGTCATGCTGCGGGCTTGAGTGTGCTCGAAGTCTATCATGCATACGGGGATGCAGAACAGGGATGTAAACCGCTCGGCTACGATGTTGTTGCCGACGCATTTGGCAGCGAAGCTCTGACAACGGGAGAAGACGGTGTGGTCGGGATGAGACTGAAAGATCCACGACAGGCCTTCCCTCGAATCTGCCATCTGCTAGTTATCGAACGTTACCGGACACCCATATTGGAAGGCTTGATCGTCAGCGTCGGTTCCAAATCCGATCTCGGCGAACGTATCATCGGTCCCGCTCTGACTTCCCTCACCACCTCTGCCTCTACCACCCTCCCTCTGACCGCACTCCTCAACGATCTCTTCCAGCTCGCAAAGTCCAACTTTGGCAACAACCGCATCTTTATCCCCTGCACCACCACCGTCAACCTGCTACTCGAAAATGGAGCCTCGCAGGGCGGGTTGGAACGAGACGCTCTCATTCGATGGCTGAAGATGACCATGACCAACGTGGCGAAGATCAAGGCGGTTCAGAGGGTGGTGGTGAGCGCTACGCTTGCTGCGAATGCTGTTCTTGCCATCAAAAGCTGTGAAAGCGATAAGGACGATTTGGTGGAGATCCTCAGAAAGGCGTCAGAGGTGTTTTTGGGTCATCCTTTCCCGACGGTGAGAGTAAAGATGGCGGAACAGCTGTACGCAGTTTTGTCGTCGAGCTGCAGTTTCGATGACGCGGAAGAAGGGGAGGACGAGAGTGAAGGCAAGAGCAAAATGCAAGTATGGGAAGAGCTGGAGGCTGCACTCCTGGACACCAAGTGGGGGGCGACGACAGGTGCGGATGTCGAGGCAATACGGGTCGTCACAACTGCCTTGCCTCGCGTCCTGGAGTGATGTCGTCTTTCGGTAACACACTCTACTCACAACGACATCTCCTGGATCGCATCTTGGAAACAATA